>NC_081165.1:28221610-28479110 GCF_012432095.1 Onychostoma macrolepis | reverse complement strand
CTGTCCAGACCATCAGCAGAGGAAATAAAACTTCAAACTCTCTCCTAACGGCCCTTTGAACGGCGTGTTTGTCTGACCTCTCTGAGCAAAGGCCATATGCTGCCAAACGGAAGTCATTTAGGGAAATCAGTGCTCGAGTATGTTTTTCCAGTCCATTTAAAAACTTCTGAATTTGTTTTGCGTTATTTGACGAGGAAATCGCCTGCAGAGCACAAACACACGCGCGTGCACACATTAGATCAACCATACTTCATATCTCACTCAGGAACTGTATTAATATTCTGTTTTATATTTATATTTATATTTTTACATACATGTTTCATCAGATTGAGACTGAGACTCTCTTAATGGAGTTTAAACCTTAAAAAATGTGTGTGTGTGTGCGTGTGTATATATTGTATACTGTATATATGGGGTCACACATGTAAATATAGTATATACATTTTATATACAAGTTTGTGTACATAAGTCCATAAAACATCAACACAATACTGAAAAATATAGTAGTAAATAACAAAATCACGTATTAAATATGAGCCAGTGTTATTTTAGTATCACTGAGATATGATTATAGTTTTCGATAATTTTTACATTTTATTTTATTTTTATATTTTCTGTTTTAATTTGAATGTTAAAGTTTTAGTAATTTTGTGGTGTTTGTCATTTTAGTATTTTTAAAATAAGTCTATATAATTTTTAGTATAAATTATAATATATATATATATATATATATATATATATAATAAAATATATTAAAATTCTAAATATTGAGTATACTGTATGTATGTATATGTATATATATATATATGTGTGTGTGTGTGTGTGTGTGTGTGTGTGTGTGTGTGTATTTTTAAAAACTATATAAATATACTATATGAAAATATAACATCTTTTATTGTTGCAATTTTATTGCACTTAATGTTTATTTTCTTTCAAGTAATGAACAAGTTTTATTTTTAGTTTATTTAGTGAAAGTTATTTTAGTACTTCAGATTAAACTAAACATAAATCAGAAGTGTTAGGGATAGCTGACTAGCTCAAACTAAATAAGTATATATGATAATTATATTTTTGTAATGGTTTTAGTTTTAGTAAACTATAATAACTCTATGCGCATTATAAAGTTCATTCAGTGTTGGTTCTTCACATGTCAGTATTCACACTAAACACACTGGAGATCAAAGGGACACATGTCACTAGACCACGCCCCCCTTTGACCAGCCTTCTCGGCTGATTGGCAGTCCGGACAGGGCCACACGCCCCTCTGCCAGCTGATTGGCTGAGAGGGCTGCAATAAAAAACCCCAAATAATGAGCCCACGAGGGACACGGACACTTGCCGTGATCTGAGCGCAGGAGGAGGACAGACTGTTCGTTTCAGGATGAGAGGATCCAGCGAGATTTTATGAACCTCCTGTGGATTTACAGAAGCATGGAGATGATCCGAGTTTTGCTGGTTCTGCTGGTTCTGGGGTCGGCCGAGGGCAGGAGGGTTCGGGATCAGCGGACTCAGGCACCCGAGAGCTTTCCTCTGGACTTCACAGCAGTGGAGGGAAACATGGAGAGCTTCATGACTCAGGTGAAGAACTTGGCTCAATCCCTGTATCCCTGCTCGACTCAGAAACTGGACCAGGAGATGAAGCTTCAGTTCCTGAGGAACTCATCGGTCACCTGTAATGACGGTTCACCTGCTGGGTCAGTGATGCCTTCAGTATGTTTCTGCTTCTGTGTGGTGTAGTGGTCAAACATCTGCTGAATGGAAGGCTGTAGGTTCAAAGCTCACAAGGGTTGATTCATTGTCCATCACTGTGAAAAATATCAGCAATGCAAGTTACAAAAATATATTCTAAGAACTTTTTGCAAACGTTCCCATTACATTATGAAAAACGTTATTTCTGAATGTCTTCTAAATGTTCAAAACATCAAGTTTTTAAAGATTATTTTTTTAGTTATACGAACATCAAGGGAACATTCCATTTTATAATTTTGCGAACATTACGAGAACGTTACTTCTGAATGTTCTATCAACGTTCAAAACATCAAGTTTTTAAAAACTTATTTTTAGTTATACGAACATCAATGGAACATTCCATTTTATAATTTTGCTAACATTACGAGAACGTTACTTCTGAATGTTCTATCAACGTTCAAAACATCAAGTTTTTATAAAATGTAATTTTTTTAGTTATACGAACATCAACGGAACATTCCATTTTATAATTTTGCTAACATTACGAGAACGTTACTTCTGAATGTTCTATCAACGTTCAAAACATCAAGTTTTTAAAAATAAATTTTTAGCTATATGAACATCAATGGAACATTCCGTTTTATAATTTTGCTAACATTACGAGAACGTTACTTCTGAATGTTCTATCAACGCTTCAAAACATCAAGTTTTTAAAAACTTATTTTTTAGTTATACGAACATCAACGGAACATTCCATTTTATAATTTTGCAAACATTACGAGAACGTTACTTCTGAATGTTCTCTCAACATTCAAAACATCAAGTTTTTATAAAATGTATTTTTTTAGTTATACGAACATCAATGGAACATTCCGTTTTATAATTTTGCAAACATTATGGAAACGTTACTTAAATGTTCTCTGAACGTTCAAAATGTAAATATTTTAAAAATGCTTTTTTTCTCGGTTATGCGAACTTCGAGGGAACACTCAACTTTATCATTTTGAAAACATTAAGGAAACATTACTTTTGAATGTTCTCTGAATGTTCTGAAACAAGTAGCATCATTCAAAAAATGTCAAACGAATGTTCAACTAACATATTAACAAAAAATGTACAGACAATGTTTTTGTAAACATTTTGAGAACTATTCTATTAACGTTACTGGAGGAACGTTTGTTGGTAACTTTGAGAGAACACTACCAGAACATTAAGGACGTTCTGAAAATGTGAGAACACTCTCTGTTAGCTAGGAACATAATTAAATAAAAATTAATCTCTAACTATCTATACTATGGTGGTACTATGGTACAGTTCTATAGAATGTTTTAAAAATGTTTTCTTGGTTATGCAAACGTTAAGGGAATGTTTCATTTGATCGTTTTGCAAACATTACGGAAACATTACTTTTTTTTTTTTTACGCTCTGAAACAAGTAGCTTCATTTCATTATTTAACGTTAGACGAATGTTCAACTAAAATGTTCCATGAATGATGTATAAATGTTTTTGTATTGACATTATTAAAGAGCAGATAACTTTGAACCAACGTTCTATTAATGTTACTTGAAGAATGTTTGTTCAAAACTTTGAAAGAACCTTGCCAGAACGTTAATAAACATAAGCTCTATCTATCTATGTAGCCTACTATGGTAATACCATGGTAAAGGTCTTTTCTACATTTTGTCACATGTGTTTTTGCAGGGATATATGTGTATGGTATCCTTATTTTATTCAATCACGTTTTAAGTCTGTTATTTCGTTAGGGAGCTCTCTTTTAATAGCAGGAATCAGATAATTACCGAAACCGCAATAATTAAAGCCAAATTGAAGTGAAGCGCGCAGCTCTGACAGACACGGAGGATCAGAGATATTAATTCCTCACATTCCCAGACAGCAGCAGCAGAGATGGTCGTGATGATCGCTGCGGTTCGGTTTGTCTCGGAATCTTCTGGAACACTTATGGTTTTGAGTGAAAGTACGCAAATTACGGCGCCGTCTGTCGCGCGCAGCTTGTTCTTCCCGCACGCGCGCCGCCAGGGTTGCCAGATCCCAGAAACAATTCCAGCCCAAAGTTTACTCAAAACCCGCTCAAAAAGAATGAAAACCAGCCCAATTTTTTTTTTTTTTTTTGCCAGCTGCTTTACTCTATAAATGCACTTTAAAATAAACATTTTTTTAATTCTTCCAATTAAATTATTCAGATTTCGCTACAGTTTATTTAAAGAAATCTGCAATGATGCTATAATCTGTGACATTATACATATATAGCCTATATATATATATATATATATAGGCCTCTCTCTCTCTCTCTCTCTCTCTCTCTATATATATACACAAAAAATGGTGAAGCAGGTTTGAAAAGCTCCAGTTTAAACACATCAAAGGGATTCCAGCAAACCAGACACTGATCTTTATATGAGCCATGTCTGACACACACACACACACACACACACACACACACACACACACTTGTGTCTTACATTCATAATCAATGATCAGAAAGCTGTTTGTCTGAGCAGCCTCTCTCTCTCTCTCTCTCTCTCTCTCTCTCTCTCTCTCTCTCTCTCTCTCTCTCTCTCTCTCTCTCTCTCTCTCTCTCTCTCTCTCTCTCTCTCTCTCTGTCTCTCTCTGTCTCTCTCTCTGTCTCTCTCTCTCTCTGTCTCTCTCTCTCTCTCTCTCTCTCTCTCTCTCTCTCTCTCTCTCTCTCTCTCTCTCTCTCTCTCTCTCTCTCTGTCTCTCTCTCTCTCTCTCTCTCTCTCTCTCTCTCTCTCTGTCTCTCTCTCTCTCTCTCTCTGTCTCTCTCTCTCTCTCTCTGTCTCTCTCTCTCTCTGTCTCTCTCTCTCTCTCTCTGTCTCTCTCTCTCTCTCTCTCTCTCTCATGTCTTTATTCTGATCTCTTCAGGCTCCACGTCTGTAAAGAGAGAGAGAGATTCAGCAGCTGTTCAGAACAGGGTTGAGCGATGTTCAAAATCATAGAATTGCTTTTCAGTTCATGAGAGTGAATTTGAACGGAATGAACCACAACACAAAGGAAGCTGAGCTGGAATGACAGGAGGAATTTACAGAATTGAAATTCAATGCATTCTGGGAAATTAAGTTAATTGTTGTTTTACTTTGACTTTATTTATATGTATTAGTGATGCATTGTTTATTATAACAGGCTAATCTGCATATCTGGTCCCTATAGACAGGCTCTTTCTTGTAAAACTGTTTTCAACATTGATAATAATCAGAAATGTTTGTTGAGCAGCAAATCAGCATATTAGAATGATTTCTGAAGATCATGTGACACTGAAGACTGCAGTAATGATGCTGAAAATACAGCTGCACATCACAGAAATACATTACAGTTTAACACATATTCACATAGAAAACAGCTATTTAAAACTATAATAATATTTCACTATTTTTATTGTGTTTTTGATCAAATAAATGCAGCCTTGGTGAGCAGAAAAGTCTTAAAGTCTTGATTATTCAAAACTAATATTTGCATTAATGCATTTATCAAACGTTATCCAGAGCAGCTTCATTCTTATTGCATTCAAGGTACCCATTCTATCAGGTGCTTTCCCTGGGAATCGAACCCATGACTGGTGTTGCGAATGCCGTGATCTACTCTTGTACAGGAATGCATCTGAATAATAAACATAAAATGAATCATATTTATGTGTTTTCTGATTTAGCTACTACATAAAGGAGTCGCGAGGCAGTCGGCGATGGCTGATGTTCCTGGAGGGTGAGTGAATCAGTGAATCATGATGTGTGTGTGTGTGTGTGTGTGTGTGTGTGTGTGTGATCTGACGGTGTGTGTTTGTGTTGTTCAGGTGGCTGGTACTGCTTCAGTAAACACACCTGCGACAGCAGATACGAGACCATGAGGCGACTCATGAGCTCCAGCAAATGGCCTCCCACCAGGACAGGTCAGTCACGACCTCTGACCTTTCAACTTGACCTATGGCCAGTTTTTATTTCATGAGCACATGAACTTCATCTTCAGAGAGTCACTCATGTCACAGCATCCCTACTCTACAGAAATACACCAGATGCACATCTAATACATGTGTGTAATAAGAACATATAAGAGCTGAAGCAGAGTTCAGCTCTTTAACTGCATGTTGTTCTGCTGTTTTGTGTTCACTCTATATAGACTAATACAATCACATACAACAATCATTTCTCAAATATTTATTACAACTGAACATTGACTTCAATGCTATGAGAGACTGGATGCTTTCAGCTGATTTCTATTGAACCGCAGCTCAAACTATTTCAAATCTAGTGAATTAAGCTACAAACTCCATCATAAAGCAATGTTTCCATCGAACATGTATTTTAATGTTATATTAATTAGTGTTTCACTAGTTAGCAGTAAACCGGTCACCTCGCCTCAATGTGGAGTAGATTTGCTTTGGATGTTATGAATGGAAATATGGAGATTTTATTTGGAAACATCACACTTTTTTCTCTTATTTCAGTTAATGTTATAAATCTAGCGAGCTGAGCCAGTAGTAGTTCTGACAGCGTCGTGTAAACATGACTGAAGACGAGAACAGACGAACCGAATCAACTGAGTGAGTCATTTACACTGGAACCGCTCCGATTGATTCAAACTCGTGACTTCCATCATTCAGTTCAAGCGATTCACTAGAAGAAGAAAAACAGATCAAAAGAGCCATTCATTTTCCAATTTAGACATCAGTTGTAATGATTGTTAAAAGCACGTATAGTGATGAGAGAAACAGAGCTTTTAGAAACTCAGAATCAGTTAAACCACTGCGTGCAAAATGATTCACTGTTTCGAAGCGCTCCAATCGGATCCGTATCGTGAATCATTTGATTCAGATCGTTACTTCTGAGTGTGTATCTCGAATCTTTTTTTCTGATTTCTTATTTTAATTAAACAGTACAAAACATCAAACCATTAAGGCAATACAGTTATAAAAACAAAAGCAGGAAAAAAAAAGAAAGAAAAAATACACAAATACAATAAATAAAGCAAAAATCCAAAAAAATTCAAACAGAAAAAAATGGAATTCAGAAAAATAAAAATAAATCAGAAATCCAAAAAATAAAATGGAGAAAATTTAATTTTTGTTAAATATTTAATAAATTATTATTACATTAACTAAGTTTCATGATTTTAGTTTATTAGACATGCATTTGGGGAAAAAAAAAGGATTGGGTAAAATAAAATGTAATGGATTTCATAAGGATGTCCTAAGTATGTCAAGAAAGCACTAAGCACCTCATACTAAGCAACTAAGCAACACTTACAACATCTTGCCAACTGCATAGCAACACCCTAGCAACGCTCAGAGCATCCTAACAACAGGGAGGCGTGTCCAAAAACACTGTATTCTGAGTATCAGACCCTCTAAAGCTGAAATCCATGTGTGTGTGTGTGTGTGTGTGTGTGTGTGTGTCTGTGTGTGTCTGTCTGTCTGTGTGTGTGTGTGTGTGTGTGTGTGTGTGTGTGTGTGTGTGTGTGTGTGTGTGTGTGTGTTTCAGGAACAGGGATCCTGTCGTCTCAGCCCGAGGAGAATCCACACTGGTGGAACGCAAACACAGTGTACGATTATGACTTCTATACACAGATAATAATATTTCATATTTCATATCCCATAAGCCTCAGAGAAAATGACCTGCATCTTTACATTTCTATACTGTTTACTGTTGTTATAATGCAGATAATTCAGATTTTGCTACAAAGAGAAAACATTATTTCAGTCTAATTCAGCATTTCACTCAGTGTTCACTCAGTGTTGTTTGCTGTTTCTCTGTCATGAATAATGAGTCTGTGTGCGCAGGTTTGTGCCGTACTGCTCCAGTGATGTTTGGAGCGGCTCCGCAGTGAAGACAGACCAGAGTAAAACACACACTCACGTGTCCATCATTCACATTCATCTGTGTGTGTGTGTGTGTGTGTAACGTGTGTGTCTCTGTGTTCAGGTGATTATGCGTTCATGGGTTCTCAGATCATTCAGGAGGTCGTTAAGGAGCTGGTGACTAAAGGTCTGGACGGTGCTAAAGTGCTGCTGGTGGCCGGGAGCAGGTGACCAATCACTGACAGGATCCCCAAATACAAATCCTGCTCATTTTCTCCATGAACCTATAAACCGTTTAAAGGGGTCATGACATGGATTTTTTTTAAAGCATTTTAATATGTTCCTTTAGGATTACTTATAATGTTGATAAAGGTTTTTTTTGCAGAAATATGTGAAAAAAATGATTATTTTCAACCCTCATTCTGACCCTCTGTCTAAAACGAGCTGTTTTTAAGGGGCGTGTCCTTTAAGGCTTCTCAGGAATCAGCCGCTGTTATGATTGGCTAACGTCACTAGCTATGTTTCCATCCAAAGATTTGAATTTAACTTGTGTGCAAAACTGTAATATCGCATAAAACATTTGCGAATAAAGCACTGTTTCCGTCCAACGAGTCAAAGAGAACTAATTCGTCACGTCCTCATAAACCGGCACTAAATATCACTTCATATAATAATTTTCATAAATGACTTGCGCCTCAGAGCGAGCAGACGAAACACTATAAATGCAGTCATTGCTCATAACGCACAGTCACATGACTTTTTCGATGTGCATGGAGGAATTTATTCGGTAAACGTGTTTCCATCATAGTTTATGTGCATTTTTTCTTATCGGATAAAAAGTTTATTCTACTTAGTTGAATGCATTCGTTTTTTATGCGCATTTTTAGAATTTATGCACATCTTGGCGTTTCCATCCAGCGTGTTTTTTTGGAAACATAGCTACTGCAGGAAACGGTATGTTTCAGAACGAGCTGTTTAAACCAAACGCGTCAAAGCTAACGATCTTTCATTGCATTTGTCCTTTTGATGACAGACTCAAGCACATCTGTTTACTGTATCCAGTGTAGACAAGATAGCGGCAGTGACTGTGATTTCTATTTGCTTTTGACGCGACGCGACTGAACACCAGGGGGCGGGGCCTACGCTGAGAAGATGACTATTCGTCGATGTCTTGCTTTGGAGGCGTGTTTATGCAAATGTTCTGCCCACTCCATGATATTTCAGTATTATATATTATTAGAATATTTACTAAAACTTTAACAAGCTTTTATTTGTATATCTTTAGTTTTCACTTTGTACATTTTTTTAATTTGTCTTTTGTTTAAATACCTATTGAGCTTTGTTTTTATTTCAGTTTATTTCTCAGTTGTTTTAGAACTTCAACTTCAACTTATATTATATTTCAACTATTAAACTTATTTATTAGTTAAATACTTACTTGTAATTTTTATTCAAATTCATTTTTTTTCTAAGTTCAGGTCATTCATCAAATGTTTACTTTTTTGGTGTTATTTCAGTTAACAAGATTACTTTTAAAACTTCAATATAGTACCAAATATAATTAAATATTTCTATATACAATGTAAGAAATTTCAAATGTTATGTCTACATTTCTATACATCTTAGATGAGTGTGTTTCTTCATCAGATTTGTAGAAATGTATATCAGTGTCTCAGCAATGGATGCTCTGCAGTGAATGGGTGCCGTCAGAATGAGAGTCCAAACAGCTGATAAAACATCACAATAATCCACACCAAATGAGTCTATAATCCATAATAACTCTTCCTCCAGTGAAAAAGTGCATCTCCTGTTGTCTCTCACATCAAAATCCAGCCACATATTAGTTTAGAGCGGTTTTGTCTTGTAAACGCTGCTTGATCTGCAGATTTCTCCTGATTCAGAACAGAACACTTCTTCACTGGAGGAAGCGTTATTATGGATTATGGACTCGTCTTAATGCTGGATTTGTTTCAGCTTTTGTCTTCTCCAGATGTTAACTGATGGACTGGAGTGCTGTGGATTATTGTGATGTTTTTATCAGACTCTCATTCTGACGGCACCCATTCACTGCAGAGCATCCATTGCTGAGACACTGATGCAGAGACACATTTCTCTCTGTCTTCAGCGCCGGTGGTACCGGAGTGCTGCTGAATGTGGACCGTGTGTCGGAGCTGCTGGAGGATCTGGGTCTGGGTTCGGTTCAGGTTCGGGGTTTGGTGGACTCGGGCTGGTTTCTGGATCATAAACAGTACCGCTGCACCGACTGCATCGACACGATCAGCTGCGCTCCGACCGAGGCCATCAAGAGAGGAGTGCGGTGAGACACACACACAGTCACAGGTGTTTGTGCTGCTGCTGTACTGTATGCGGGACCGTGTTTTGTGTCTTGTGTCCAGGTACTGGAACAGCGTGGTTCCGGAGCGCTGCAGTCGCGTGTATAACGGCGAGGACTGGAACTGCTTCTTTGGTTATAAAGTTCAGCCCACACTGAAGAGTAGGTGACTCCACAGCGCCCTCTAGTGTCTCAATCACCAACACACCACTCACACTTACTGACCACTATATTACTAGAAGCAGTGTGGGGAACGGTACTTTTAAAATTAATGCATTACAATATTGCGTTACTCCCTAAAAAGTAACTACTTGCGTTACTTAGTTACTTTTTTTTGGAAAGTAATGTGTTGCATTACTTTTTAAATCCGGGCAGGGCTTGCTTGTTTGTTTTTAATATAAAAAGTTATATTTTTTGGCAAATTTAAAAGCCCTTTCACACCAAAAGCCTCAGGCTGAAGGAAAAGCAAATTCACATCTATTCAGTAGAACGCAGGAATAAAAAAGTTCAACACACTTCAGCAATAAATAATTTTTTTTTTTACAAATGTTAGTTTATCTTGGGTAATTTTTGCTTATTAGTACGATTGAATTGGATCAACAGCAAGGACGCTGGTTAATAAAATGGGATTATATACATAAAGGATATTTGTATTAGTTAACACATTTAATTATTGCATTTTATTAATCATGTTCTTTTTGAGTTGCATTTCACTGTTTTATCCATTTTGAGGAATACTAAATCAGTTTTTTTCTTTTTTTTGTGTGAGTGAGATGAATTAATGCATGTTCACATTTATTCTAGAACTAAAGTAACATCTTACTCCGGATTTCTCTGAGCATGGACACAGGAGAGCTTTCAGTCAATAAATGGGGAAAAAAGGAAATTGCGTTACTTATTTGAAAAAAATAACTCAGATATTTTCTTGTAAATTAAAAAGTAATGCGTTACTTTACTAGTTACTTGAAAAAAGTAATCTGATTAAATAACTCCCGTAAGTTACCCCCAACAAATCATTTTACAGTAGTTAGTTATTTTAGTATTATTGATACTATACTATTATAGATTTTGTTATCATTTTGAATTACATTGTATTTTTATTTTAATTTCAGTTATTTTGTTGTATGTTTTTTGTCATTTTATTTTAATATGTCTATATAGTTTTAGTTTATTTTAGTAAGCCAACCGAGAAATGATGCTTTGGTCTTATATTTTATTTCAGTTAGGGTCATTATAGTCAACTAATATTAAAGCTAAATGGACTAAAAACATTTTTGTTATTTAAAATAAAATAAACATTAACAAATAAGTTTAAGGATTTTTCTTTTTTTATTGTTTATTTATTTCAGATAAGGTTTATTTAATTTCAAGTAATAAACAAAATGTTTTTATTTGGTTTTAGCTAACTATAATAAACCTGAATAAAATAAATGTAAGAAATATAAAAATAAATAAATAAATAAAAATTTTAATTTTAGAAAATTAAAAACATTGCCTTGGCAGCTAACTGAAATAAAGCAGCACTAAAATTACAAAAAGTAAAGTAAAAAAGTAAAACTTTATTATTAAAAAAATATTTAAAGCTGTATAGATTTTTTTAAACTAATGACAAAATCAAAAAAACAAAATTATTAAAACCTAAACTAATATAAAACTATTTTAAAACTATAAAATAATTTATAATACTGCAATAGGATTACTGTCTTGAATCTGACATAAGGATGATGAGCATCTCTCTCTCTCTCTGTCTCTCTGTCTGTGTCTCTCGCCCGCTCTCTCTCTCTCTCAGGGCCGGTGTTTGTGGTTCAGTGGTTGTTCGATGAGGCTCAGCTGACGGTTGATAACGTCCATCTGACGGGTCAGCCGGTGCAGGAGGGTCAGTGGAGATACATCCAGAACCTGGGCAGCGAACTCAGAAACACCCTCAAAAACGTCCCGTAAGCATTTCAGCTGCACGAGCTCCTGAACTCCTGACTTTACCCTAACATCACATCACAGATCTGATGACGTCAAACTCTTCTCTGATCGGCCCTTGAGCGTTCTGATTAACACCAAATGTAAAAAACACTAACAAATTATTTATTTTGAGAGGCCAGTGTGCCTAACTGTTATCCAAATAATAATAATAACAATAGTAATAATAATAAATATAATAATGGAATGGTTCTAAAAATAAGCTTAATTTTTATGCAAAATACATATTTTTACATATTTAAAAATTGTTTTTAATTATATTTTTATTATTTATTAACAATTTTTTTTTCTGCAAATACAAATGATCTGTGGCTGACACCTTGTTTTGATTGACACCAAATGAAAATATTTAATAATAATAATGATAATAATAAAAACGTAATGGTCCTAAAAATAGGCTTCATTTTTTTAATGCAAAATATTACTTATTACTTACTTTTTTTTTTTTTACAAATTACTTAAAAAGCAATATAATTATATTTTTATTCTATATTATTTTTTCATTATTTTATTTATAATATTTTTCTCTGCAAATCCAAATTGATTTACAATCAAACTGATCTCTGATTGGCCCTTGAATGAATTGATTGACACCAAATTTGATAAAAACCCCAAACAATAACAAACTATTTCTTTTGAGAGGTCAATGTGCAAATATCATGCAAATATGATCACAACAATAATGATTATGTAATTGTTGTAATAATATTTGCATGACAAACTTAATGTTTTTTAATATATAATTACTTAAAAATTCAACTTGAAAACTCTAACTGATCTCTGATTGGCCCTTGTTTTGATTGACAGGGCCATGTTCGCTCCCGCCTGTTTGTCTCATGAGATCATCACAAGAAGGTAAGTATGCAGTGAGTGTGTGTTCACTTGTTCTTCATCTCACTAGGCATGCTTAAAATGCAAAAATGAAACATTTCAGTTATGCATTATCATAATAAACAATTTCTGTAACGTTCACCATATTTTAAAGGGGTCATCGGATGCAAAATTCACTTTTGATCGAAGGTGTTTTTTTTATGAATCTTTGCTAAAGTTAACAGTCTCATGAGAACTGCTCGTCGCCCCACAGCAGAGAGGGGTGGGGTCAGCAAAGCTCATTATCATTTAAAGGCACATACACCGAAACGGCTCGCTGTGAACAGAGCTGTTTTTGACAGGGTAAAAAGGGTGCTGTTTTACTACCATTGAAAAATTTTAACCAAAGTGTTACAGACTTTTCATTAAGACCCTAAAGAATCATATCACAAATGGGCATCCGATGACCCCTTTAAGAATCAGTGTACAGTACATACACTATCCATGATGCAACTCTTCAGTTACTGTATTCTGTATGCAGTAAGTCAGTCTTTTTCCTCCAGTTATTGGATGGACATCCACGTCAAAGGTACCTCACTTCCTCGAGCGCTGCAGTGCTGGGACCGCAGCCTCCGTCACCACGGCAACAGCAGCAGCGCTCAGGCTCCGCCTCGGGGGTGCCCTCTTCACTTGATTGACAGCTGCCCGTGGCCCCACTGCAACCCCACCTGCCCCACCATCAGAGAGCAGCTGACGGGGCAGGAGATGAGCGTCATCCAGTTCCTCACGCACCTGGGCTTCGACGTGCAGCGCGTGGCACAGCAGCAGGGCATGGAGCCCCACAAACTACTGGGCATGCTCAGTAACGGCACCTGACGCACGCCTGGGTATTCATCAGACTGCGTTCACTCCGGCTCCGGCCCAAATGGAGCAGCTGATGTGGATTGAATGACTGATGATCAGTGAGGGTGGCCATTTCTATAGCACCAAAAATGAGGATTCAGTGAAGCTAAAAATAATCCCAAATCTATAAGTACTCACACAACGTTTCCATTGAGGGACAATATTACTTTTATAAGGGCAAGGTTTATAACCTTTTTATAAAATTAGGCATTTAGTGTTTTATTCTTACTATTTTTAGGATATGGCAGAACTAGTAAGAGTTGTATAGCAGTAGTACCTGGTTCCGAATACAGCAACTTGAGTCATTGAATCATTGACTCAACAGAGTTGTTTAAAATGGTTGATTCATTCAGGTAACAAAGCAAGTGACAGTCTTTATGAATGATTGAATTATTGACTCAACTGATTCATTCAAAACGGCTGGTTCATTCAGCAACGAAGCAACTGACTGTCTTTATGAATGAGTCATAGAATCATTGATTCAACAGAGTCATTCAAAACAGTTAATTCACTCATAAATTATGTAAATGGCTATCTTTATGAATGAGTCACTGAATCATTGACTCAACAGAGTTGTTTAAAATGGTTGATTCATTCAGGTACAAAGCAACTGACATTCTTTATGAATGAGTCATTGAATCATTGACTCAACTGATTCATTCAAAAAAGCTGAATCATTCAAGAACAAAACTCCACTGTGTTGAACAGAGATGCAATGGTTATGCTGGGATTCTGAACTAGTTTTGTTGGTGGAATAGACCAACTATATTGTGTCTAAAATGTATGTCTCTTAATATTAATTTATACAGTACATTTAAAACAATTATTTATTAATTATATATCATTGCATACCGCTGGATATGCATTTACAAACTGGACTGTCTGACCTTAAACCCAACATATAGCCACCCTATGAAGAGCTAAGGACTCCATTTGGGACGGAGCCCGTGTGTGAACACACAGGTACCATATTCTCCAGAATCAGGTTAACAGTGGCGTCCTCTACTGGACACTCGATGGACTGCAGCAACAACAGACTCTTTCTCTGTGGATGAAGGACAGGTCAAACTCTCTGATGCTTTTCACTTCAGCCCATAATAATGAAGCACTTTCACAACAACCTCACAAACAAATACTGGATACCAAAATCAACAGACTACTCAAACACCTCATACACACGGACATGTTTATATGAACATCTGAACACTTCTCTCCACTAAGCTGACTGGATAAATTATCTGGTGAAGACAAACAGCTGCTCGGATCACAGAATCTCACCAAACCCGTCAAGAACGTGCATTGTGTGTGTGTGTGTGTACCTGTTTTTCTATTCAGGTGGGGACTTAAACCTCAAGGTTTAGGTGTAGGGTTGGTGTAGGGCAATAGAATATACGGTCTGTACAGTAGAAAAAGCATTACGCCTATGGAGAGTCCCCACAAGGATAGCAAACCAGACGTGTGTGTGTGCGTGCGTGTGTGTATACATGTATGTGTATATATATGCATGTATGTGTGTATATATATATATATATATATATACACACACACACAGGTGCATCTCAATAAATTAGAATGTCATGGAAAAGTTCATTTATTTCAGTAATTCAACTCAAATTGTGAAACTCGTGTATTAAATAAATTCAGTGCACACAGACTGAAGTAGTTTAAGTCTTTGGTTCTTTTAATTGTGATGATTTAGGCTCGCATTTAACAAAAACCCACCAATTCAATTTCTCAACAAATTAAATACTTCATAAGACCAATAAAAAAACATTTTTAGTGAATTGTTGGCCTTCTGGAAAGTATGTTCTTTTACTGTATATGTACTCAATACTTGGTAGGGGCTCCTTTTGCTTTAATTACTGCCTCAGTTCAGCAGTCTGTGTGCATTGAATTTATTTAATACACGAGTTTCACAATTTGAGTTGAATTACTGAAATAAATTAACTTTTCCACGACATTCTAATTTATTGAGATGCAGCTGTAGACACATACGAAAATATAAAATAAATATAAAAAATATTAATAATAAATAAATACTTTGTATATTTAAAAAATATTTTGAATAAATAAAAAAATATTAAACATTTAATATATATATATTAAACAATGTTCTTGACGGGTTTCTTGACATTCACTTTCAGCCTTTCTATTGTGATTTGTAGAATATGTTCAAACATAAGAAAGTTAAGCTACATTGTTATTTATTTTATGTAAATCATATTTATGAGTGTTTCTGAAAGAAGTAATTTTGTGTAAAGTGTACATACCTGTTGAACATCGCCATTTCATTTGCATGCCTTCATAAAAAATATTAATTCTAATCATGGCCAAACATTTTTTTTGTGTGTGTGTGTGTATATATATATATACATACATATATATATACACATATATATATATATATATATATATATATGCGCATGCATGTGTGTGTGTGTGCAAAATACAAAGGTAAAGTTTAATAATAATAATAAAAACATCGTATTTATTTAAAACTGTTTTTGTGAAAACAATATCATGGTATATTAAACAGAGGGTCCAGTTTCTGAGGGATGAGGAACAGTGAGTATGAAATATTTCACAGTAAAATTAAAAGTCTCTCAATATCAGAGACAACATGAAAACACCATCACCAGTATAAAAGGTAATATTTCCACAGATTTAACCAGAATCCAACTAAGCAAAGCTAGCAGTGCGAGTGTTCATTTACATTCTGGGTTCTAGAATCATCCGTCGGATCTGTGCAGGATCATGAAGGTTCACGACGGACTCGAGTGCTTTCTGAGAGAGATCCACATCCATCTGCTTCTATGGGTCCATCAGCTCATGAAGAGCGTCATGAATAACTGGAATCCTGAAACCAGACGCAAATCACATGATATAAAAACACAGAATGAGTGGCTTTGGGAGATAATTAAATAAAAAGGACTTTTTTAATGAATCACAGTATCACACCCGATCAGGTTTGTATACCCACTTATTGTGTTTCTTGGTGCCTCAGAGAAGTGCTATTTGATAGTATTATTTATATACTAGTCAATAGTTTTTAATATTTTGAGTTTTCAATTTAATTTTCAGTAATTTTAGTTTAATTCTTTATTATGTTTTAAGGTTTATTTTATTTTTTAAGTTTATTATAATTTAGTTCAGTTTTAGCTTTTATTTATATCCAGTTAATTTTAGTGCTTCAAAACAACTTATTTTAGTTAGTTGCCTTTTTTTTAGTTTTTCATCTAATATTTTATTTCAGCTTTATTTCTATTTAAAAATTCAAAAATTCAAAATACAGAGGGATTTAATATTTATTATATTATTAAATTAAATAAAGTAAATGTATATATTTTAGTTTTTAATTCTTTGCAATTAATAATTTTAATATTTCAAATTAAACTTATTTCATTTAAAAATTATTTTAGTTTTTTTCCTCCTAATTTTATATATATATATATATATATATATATATATATATATATATATATATATATATACACACACACACAGTCAAACCCAAATTTATTCAGACACCTTCAACATTTCTCACATTATATCACAGTTTATTCGCTATAGTTTAGAAAATAGTGACAAGAATATGAGAAGAACTCAGGGTTAAACTGCGTCAGAACACATTGATCTTGATAATGTCAGATAACTTTGATAGAAAGGTATGTAATGAATTCGGCTGTCTGAATAATTTTTAGTTTGACTGTACTATTTTATATATAATCATGACTCGAAGGTGTGTTATTGAACGTGTGTGTGTACCTCGCTGGCTCCTTGCACGCGGCGCGGCGTCCTGCCTCGTTTGCGCTCATGGATGTCCTGCAGTCGTGTGATCAGGAACTTCTTATCCTCACCCTCCTGAATCAACAGGAACAGGAAGTGATGTCATGCTACTGTCACACACACGATCATACGGTCACATGCTCACATGATTCACATCTCACATTCTCAATCTGCTCCTGAAGCAGTTCGATGATCTTCCGCTGACCGTCCACGACCTGACTGTGGAAGTAGATCACGATCCTGCAAACACACACAGAAACACCGCTGACGTCTCCTCGAACAGAGCCACGAGATCAAGCTCAGACTTCTGCGTCTCAGATGAGTCTCTTATAGTACTGTGTTTTATGATTTCCATCGCTTTTGGTTTCAACTCAAAGTTCTTAAAAGTGATTTGTTAATAGGTTTCAATCTCCAAAAGCAGATTTTACAGTAAATTAATGACATTTATAAATATATTATGGAATGCTGCCATAAAAAATAAAAGTAAAATGAAATGCAAGCATAAAATAAATTAATGAACAAATAAATAAATTTATGTAAAATTTAATAAAACAATAAAACAGTGTTTTAACATACTGATGGATTTAACAATAAATAAGAAATAAATAAAAGTAAAATGAAAGGTAAAAAAATAAAAATAAAAATAAATAAATACCCCCCCTCCCTCCAAGTAAAAAACAGTGTCTCAAAGTATGAAGGGATTTAACAGCAAGTAAATCAAAAATTAATATATATTTATTTATTAATATATTATGGAAATTTGCAATAAAGTAATGAAAGTAAAATTAAACGTAAGCATAAATGAATGGAAAAATAAATAAATAAAATTTGTAAAATTTAATGTAAAATGTAGGCATTAAATATTATAAAATCAAATTAAAAATAATTAACAATTAATAATTAAATTCATGTGAAATTTTAAAAACTTGTAATAAATAAAAGTCAAATGCAATGCATAAATAAAAAAATTAAATTAAATTAAACATGAAAAAACTTTTATGTAAAATTAAAAAAAAAGACAAAATGGAAATACCAAGTGATGAAATCAAAACACATGCATAAATAACTGTAGTCTCGGATGTTAGTAATCTCACACATCATAATCTCTCTACATTCTAATCTCTCGCTCAGATCGGAGAAGAACCATCTGAGACGAGTGTAAAGGAGAAGCGGGTTCTCCAGAGCGAGAGGAGACTCACAGGAAGATGCCGGCGGACAGGAAGAGGAAGAGTGGGTTCTCCACCAGATAAGCGTGAGCTGAGGCCAGCCAGTGCAGATCGGGGTTCACCGCCGCCAGCTCCTGAACCCACAGCTTCCCCGCCTGGAACATAGTCTTGAGGCCCTGGAACGGACCGCAGCGCTGCGACGGCTGCATCCTGACACACACACACACACACACACACACACGACATTCAGAACGAGAGAGAAATCAATACATCCATCCAATCAATCCAGTACATTCATTTTTCATGTAAACAACAACAACAACTGTAAAAGTGTCTAAAAGTATGGAGGCATTTAACATTAAACAAGATTATTTCTGCAAAACTTAACATTATATAAATGAAATAAATGACATTTTTAAATACATCATAGAATGCTGCAATGTATTTTTTTTTTCATGCAAAACTGGAAAGAAAAACTGCAAGTGTCTCCAAAAGTATGGATTTAACATTAAATATGTATGAATGTATGAATATATGATGAAATGTAAGAATGAATGAATGAATAATTACTGCCACATTAATATAGAGCATTTGATGAAATCTTTAAACGGAGCGGTCACAGATGTGTGTTTGTGTTACTCCACACTCACGTCCACATGGTGTACGTCACACACACAGCGGCCCCAAGGAATGCTGGGAAACACAGTAGTGTGATGAAGATGGTGGTCATCTGAGAGGCGCGCCACGGCTTCCCCGACGCCTGACAGTTCATCTTCAGACTGACCTGCGCCGGACAAAACACAAACACAGTATTTATTCACTGCAACGTTCACTGACACATTTAAACTTTCATTATAATGTGTGTCCCTGGAGCACAAAACCAGTCATATTTGTAGCAATAGCCAACAATACATTGCATGGGTCAAAATTATACATTTTTCTTTTATGCCAAAAATCATTAGAATATTAAGATCATGTTCCATGAAGATATTCTGTACATTTCCAACCGTAAATATATAAAAATTTCATTTTTGATTAGTAATATGCATTGCTAAGAACCCTCCCTCAGATTCCAGATTTTCTAATAGTTGTATCTCAGCTCAGATGCATAAATCTCAATTTAAAAAAAGTGACTCTTATGACTGGTTTTGTGCTCCAGGGTCACAAACCGCTTCATGCAAAAGAGCGCACACTTGTGAATCAGGCTGTTAAATGCCTACAGAAAGGCAGAAATCGAACAAACAAACCTTCTTCATGTAGAAGAGTAAGATCAGTTTAATGATCTGAACCGCCGGCAGCAGAGGAGAGAATAACACACCCAGCCTGCAGATGAAACATCACACATCACTGATGGAGAACAGAGGACACTTCTGAGTGCACTCAATGTGAAGCAGCGTTACCAGGCCAGAGTCTGTCCGTAGATGAGCTCCAGAACGTTCCTGGCGATATCAAACACAGGCTTCCTCTTCCTCTTCAGAGCCTTCTGAGAAAACAACCTGCGCGAGAGAAGACTCGGTCAATAAACACGGTGCAATTTAAAATAAGAAAAATTAGAATGAAAAAAAAAAATAATAATAATAATAATTATATATATATATATATATATTTAAAAAAGTAAGTTATAATTTAAAATATTAATATAAAATAAAAACATTTTTAATATATTTTAAAAATACAAAAATAAATTATTATTTAATAAATAAAAAAATAAAAAAAACTTTATTTCAGCCACTGCCTTAATGACAATTTGATTTTTAGGAAAAGATCAGTAAAGAATCAGAATTTTTAGTTCTCTGAGATATTACAGATTCCCTTTTTTTAAATTAGCCAATAGCCTTTACAGCAATAAAAGTCAAATGAAACGCAAGAATGAATGAATAAATAAATAGATGCTTACATTTCTTTTTACTGTTATTTATTGCAACATTAATATAGAATACATGAACTTTTTTTTTTAAAAACACTGCATTTTTTTTTTTTTTTAAAAGGAAACATTTTAATAAAATCAAAACATTAAAAAACAATGTTGCAATAAATAAGTAAAATTAAATGTATTCATAAATAAGATCTGAAATGTTAAGATTTCTTGGTAACACTTTACAATAAGGTGTCATTTATTAACATTAGTTAATGTATTAACTAACATGAACAAACAATGAACAATGCATTTATTACACTATTTATTAATCTTTGTTCATTTTAGTTGAAATTATGAAAGTATGAAAATACAGTTGTTCATTGTTTATTCATGTTAGTTCACAGCGCATGTTAAACACAACTTTAATAGTGATTTTAATAATGCATTATATATATATATATATATATATATATATATATATATATATATATATATATATATATATATATATATATATATTTTTTTTTTTTTTTTTTGTAATTAAAAGTAATTTCTTTTGTAAATTAAGTTAAAATTTAAAATATGAATACAATCATTAAAAACAATTTAAACTTAATTATTTTAAAAATGTAAACAAAAAAAAAGTAAACCTAAAGTAAAAATATATGATGAAATTTAAAAAAAAAAAAAGAATGAATGAATGTTAAAAAAAAAAAATTCTACATGGCAAGTATGCAATTAATGACAGCAATGAGCTCCTGAGAATCTTAACATTTCCGCTCACCTCCACAGAAACTCTCCAAAGAAGGTGTCCAGCAGCATGAAGATGAAGTCCATCAGGAGGAAACGGTAAAGCTCCTGCCCGACGAAACTCTCCCAGCACTGAGCACAGAAACACACGGATCAGAGATGCTGAGATACAGACGCAGCGCTGCAAACACACGACGAGACTCACCTCTAAACGCAGAAGGTGAGGTTCCGACGCCACGCGGCCCAGCCAATAATAGCACAGCACTCCCAACACGCTCACCTTCAGCAGCAGGTTCCTGTGGGGCACGCCAGACTAAATCAAACATTCAATGCATTTATAACACAAAGGGTTAAATAGTTTGATCGGTGCAACAGACGCTTACTGTTCAAATCCATTTCAAAACTCCAGATAGAAACAGATTTTTATGTGATAACAGACCATAAGCTCTGAGACTGTTAGGTTTTTAAATAGCAATAGCCTTTATAGCATCACACTGCAAAACCGTGCTTGACTTTCAATGCAAGAGATGAAGACATCATCTAAAAATGAAAAAAATATATGTATAAAAAAAACATAAAAAATGTAAACAATCCTTTAATAAATAAATTTAAAATGCAAAGATTATTTTTTTAAAAATTTGAAACAAAAAAGCATGTAAAAAATAAAAAAAATATGATTTTATAAAATAAAATGTAATAAAATGCTACAATTTCACTTTTCCCCCACCGTTTTTAAATGGCCAATAAAGACAATGTAAAACACAAGACAATTACAATTTTTTAAATAAATGTAAAATTTAGATTTGAAATTAAATTTAGAATAAAAAATATTTTTAAATGAATTAAATTGTAATTTTAAATATTAATATTTTTATGTTTAATAAATGTAAAAAAATAAAAACAAAAAACACACACAAATAAAAAATTAGTGCTGTCAACGAGTAATCCAAAAGAAGTTTTTGTGTACATAATATATGTATGTGTACTATGTATATTTATTATGTATATATAAATACACACACATGCATGTATATTTCAAAAAAAAAAGAAAAAAAGTTTATATATATATATGTATATGTATATATATGTATGTATATATATACATATATAATTTGAATATAAATATAGACATGTAAATACATGTAAATATTTTCAAAATATACTGTATGTGTGTGAACTTAAATATATACATAACATAATAAATATACACAATACACATATTATGCAAACAAAAACTTTTATTTTGGATGCGATTAATCGAGGTTAATCGTTTGACAGCACTATAAAAAAATATTTAAATAATTAAAAAACTTCAAAATGTAAAAGATTAATACACAATAAAATTAAATTATAAAAATAAAATTAAAAGTAATTATTTCATAAATGAAACCAAAAACCTTTAACATATTTAAGCCACTTCCTTTGTGACCATTTGATGTTTGGTTCATGGATCAGAACCCTTATTTGATGATTATTTAATTCCTACGGAGAAAATGAAGGGGCGGTGAAATGAAATGAAATGAAAGCCGTTCTACCTGCTGATGGAGACGTAATTGAGCACACTGGGAGAATCGTACTCCTCCATCCAGGCCACGGCGTTGAAGAATCCGGGCAGGAGCAGGTTAAAGCTGGACACCACGACAGGAACGGCCAACAGACTGGCTTCCTTCAGCAGCGGATCAGACGAGCCGGCGTGAGCGCGCATATGCAGATCCTGAGAGAGAGACGCGTTAGAAAGAGCCGAATCAACAAACACAAACACTAGCTATGCTTCCATACAAAGATGCGAATTAAACTTGTGCGCAAATCTGGAATATCGCTTAAAACATTTGCGAATAAAGCACCGTTTCCATCGCACGAGACCCGTGTTATTTATACCATATTTTAATATAGAGTTTGTTACAATTAAGATTTGTTTTTGTTAATGATTAGATTTTATTTTCATGTTATTTTTAGATTTACTTTGATTTTCATTTTATTTAAAGTTTTAGTAATTTCATTCTGTTTTGTCTATTTCTTTTTTCTTTTTTTACATTTATTAATTTAGCGGACACTTTTATCCAAAGCCACTTGAAGTATATATCAGGGTTATTATAGTTAACTAAAACTTAAACTAAAACCATAAAAATTGTGTTACTTGAAATACAGTAAATAAAATAAAACAAAATATTTCAGCAAGTTGCCAATTTTAAATTGAGCCTTGAACTTAAAGCAGACAATATATACTACTTGGACAGCATATGAAAACCTCCTAAATGAACTCCAGACATAAAGACTACTTATATAACTTACAGTACATATACAGCAACATTATATTGACTTCTAAGTTCCCTCGTTCTGGCCAAATCTGAGGCAGCTTTCCTGTGTTTGTAATCCAGCTCGCAGTGAAATGTAATATATGAGCTTGTCTTTCCAGTCTTTCGAGTCAATGGATCAAAAAGTGTATGTCGTACCCTGTGCATGTATTCAGAGAAGTAATACACAGCTAGCACACACGCTAACGTGCTTCCCAAACACATGATCCACGCCAGCATGTGGATGAAGAGCCGGAAGAGCCGCTGGAGAACAGGGAACTTCTGCTTCTGACGGTTCACCTCCGCCACCAGCTCCTGCAAACACACAGAACAGCTGACGCGCGTGTGTGTGTGTGTGTGTGTGTGTGTCATACATGGATCATAAGTGTACATGTGTATCATATGTGTGCTGACCTTCAGCTGTGTGCCGATGTTTGCCCGCTGCAGTCTCACTGAGCTTTTCTTGATGACTTTAAAGTCCCAGGAACCGAAGACCTTTATGGCCAACAGGCCTTTAGATTTATCGATGCGGAAACTCTGACCGAACGACTTCGACATGCTGGAAAACAGAAACACAGAGGATCAGTGCAGCGAAATTAAACCATAAAAAAAAAATAAAAAAAAAATAAAAATCACTTTATAAAAAAATAAAATAAATTTTAACTGAAATAAAATGTTAAAAAAATTAAAAAAAATTATTTACTCAGCTATCTGCCAAGGAAACTCGTTCTCATTTAGTTTAGCTTGATGTATTAAAATGACTAAAACTGAAATAAAAATTAATTTAAAAAAAATATATAGGATATAATAAAAAAGACAACAAAATGATTAAAAATTAATACAAAGTAAACCATAAATATAACAATAAAAATAAGGGTAAACATTAAATGAAATTAAATAAATTTTATTTTTAATTAAATTTAAAAAAATTCTTTAACTAAAATTGAACTGAAACCAGAATATATAAAAATAAAAACTAATTCAAACAATTAATAAAACCTACAATAATATCTCAATTAGGGGTGGGCGGTATGACCAAAATTGAGTTTCACCGTATGACTAATTTTATTTCATGGTAACAATATATTTCATGATATAGTTATTTATATATGTAGTTATTCTGAACATCGAGAAAAAGGGCTTTATATGATAAATAAACTCAAATACTTTAGAAATGAAAAGTACTTCACCTTGTTTGAATTTTCTTTTTCTTTTATTTGGTAAATTATTTATTTAGTAAAAACACACTCAGCTTATAGATGAACTGCCCCCAGCTGATTGATATTAAATGCAACAAACTTTAAATAAAGTGTTCTTGAATTATTTTTACATCTCATGTAATTGTTTTACTTCAATCAGTTTATAATATCTAAATATTTTATATTGAAATATTCTACTCATAATAAATAACATTTACTTTTAATTTTGTCGAATACTATTAATACAAGTTATATAGTTTAAATTTGTTCCCTGGTATCCGTTTATTATAGCCTACTGCGTTTTGAAGGAGCTTGTTTTGCTCTTTTTGTGATAACTGGCAACCCTTCACCCGGAGAACTGAACAGCAGAAGTTTAAACTATAACAAAAATAAAAATCTAAATAAAATACATTTTATTTCACGATAAGGATATATATCGTCACATCACCCATCCCTAATCTCATTGATAATAAAATACCACTGAAGATTACTGTATTACTATAAGTACATCTTTAAAGCACAATCTGCTTTTATTGTCATTCAGAATTGTTACATTTATGCATCTGGCAGAGGCTTTTATTCAAAGTACTGCACTTAAGATGTGCATTTATTTAGTTCATGCATTTCCTGAGAATCAAACTATAAAAAAAAAAATACTATAAACCTAAAAAACAAGTTAGGTTTAACTCAAGACTGTTTAAATTAAAATATGTATGCAACACAAATCATAAACAATCACTAGTGACGGAAATGCATAAACAATGCTTTCAGGAGAGCCTCACCTGTAGACGAGGATGATGCAGGTGACGAAGAAGGCGGCGCCGATGGTGAAGAAGTAAACGAGAGGCATGTTATAGGACAGTCCAGAAGTACAGGACGTCCCGTTCCTGGACGCAGAGCAGCCCGTCTGTAGCATTTTGTTACTATAATATCCATAATACAGCACAGAGTGTGAGAAATAACCCTGAGAGAGAGAGAAGTGTGATCGTGAACAGCATCAAACACTGTTGTGTTTCCAAGTCAAGTTGAACCCACAGTCTAAATGTTTCTCGAGCAGCAAATCAGCATATTAGAATGATTTCTGAAGATCATGTGACACTGAAGACTGGAGTAATGATGCTGAAAATACAGCTGCGCATCACAGAAATAAATTACAGTTTAATAGATATTCACATAGATCCCAGCAGCTGAGTCCTTAGCTAGAATCAGCTAAAAACACATCTCTTCCATCTTTATTTGACCCTCTAATTATATATATAAAGACCTTCTAACACTAGCGTTCCCTATTCTTTTTCTAGTCTAGGTACTTGTTTTCTTTTTATTTATTTTATAAAAAAACCCTCACGTACTGCGTTTGGCTAACTGAGACTTATCATAGCACTTGCATATTATTGCTCTTTTGTTGGTTTTGATTGCTTGTATTGTCCTCATTTGTCAGTCGCTTTGGATAAAAGCGTCTGCTAAATTCCTAAATGTAAATTAAATATGTAACTGTGTGTTTATTAATGCACTTACGGCGCCCGTGAGCACCTCCAGGCCCCATGTGCTACTGACAGAGACGTTCTGGTCCGGGTCCGGATGCATGATGGCCTGTGGAACCACTAACAGCAAACCCGTGACCAGGAACAGGAAGACGTTGAAGAAGAGGAGTGTTCTGAGGAAGACGAAATACGAGAGGACGCCTGTCCCGAAGCGGCCGCCGACACACTTCAGAGCCGTTTGCCACAACTGCAGCGAGGACAGAAACGACAGCCAGCCGTACCAGCCGTGCCTCAGCGCCTGGCAGACAACACACCACAGCATCATTAACCTGATCACTGCACTGATTACAAACACACCACAGCCACTGTTATTTAGCATATTCAGTGGTAATATTCATAGTTAGTTTATCCTTCTTAATGATCTGTTTAATTACAGTCAGGGTTGTTATAGTTAACTAAACCTAAAACCTTAAAAAAAACTGTTTTGTTACTTGAAATAATATAAAAAATTTAATATTTTTTACAAATTCTCAACAACAATTATTTTCAAATAAACTAAAATTAATAAATACTGTATGTGACCTTGAAGCACAAAAGCAGTCATAAGCAGCACAGGTATATTTGTAGCAATAGCCAAAAAAAAAAAAAAAAGGGTCAAAATTATCCATTTCTCTTTTATGCCAAAAATCATTAGGATATTAAGATCATGTTCCATGAAGATATTTTGTAAATTTCCTACCGTAAATATATCAAAACTTCATTTTTGATTAGTAATATGCATTGCTAAGAATTAATTTGAACAACTTTAAAGGTGATTTTCTCAATATTTAGATTTTTTTGCACCCTCAGATTCCAGATTTACAAATAGTTGTATCTCAGACAAATATTGTCCAACAAACCATACATCAATGGAAAGCATAAATCTCTATTTCAAAAAAATTATCCTTATGACTGGTTTTGTGGTGTCACATATAGACATTAAAAAATTTAATGTAAAAATTAAAAAACTAAATATAAATGCCACAAAAACCCACAACACAAAAACTTTAAAATTGAAGTGAATATAATAAAATAATATAAAATTCAAATTGAATTCAAAATATTAACAAAAGCTATAAAATATCAACTGTGAATCTTGCTTCTTGTTAGTTTATTGGGCACTTTGAGTATTTTTTTGAATGTTTAATACTAACAGTTTATTTTTATTTTGCAGCACGTCTCACTTTAATGCAAATGTGCAGCGGATGCCAATAAAGCAACACTGAAACTGGACTGAATGTCAGCGAGCTTGCATATCATCTTCAATACTAAAGTACATCTGACACAGAGTATAATTATAAACCATTCAAAACAAACAGCACGCATGATTAACCTCTGACACACTCCACTACACGCCTGTGATATAACACCATAAAACTACCGTTACTACCCTGATACACACACACACACACACATTACGTTTCTGTGAATTGTGGCAGCTTTCCATAGACTTCTATTACTTTTATTCCAACCAAACTTTATTTTGAGAGGGAGACACGATTAGTCAGCAGAAGAGACAGCAGCGCTTGAGTGTTTTCTTAATATTTTGTTACTGGATCTGTTGCTTAAATTATTACTTGCTGCTAGAAAGGAATATTTTGTTTTATATCCATTTCTACTTTGCTTTTTCGTTGTAGTTTGTATTTTTGATTGCACTTACTTGTTTTTATAATAACAGCCGTCGGCTTCGAAGAGCACTTAAGTGCGAATTGTAGTTTCGATTTGAGCAATTGCTCTGCTATAGTCTGTTGGGTGTGCTAATTAGAAGGCGGCCACAGCTGTTTTCACTATTGTGATCGCTGGACTGCAACAAAACCGACAATGCACTCAAGTACTCCTTTTATCTTCCCTTAACACACTCTCCTTTTCTGTCCTCTCTTTTCCACCTCAATCATGTGTTTCCAAAACATTCCGGTTGGCTCTCAACCACGCTCTAATACCACACGCAACCCTGCGTCCTATCTGCACATCTTGCTTTCTCTGTGGGTCTCTGGAATTGTCAGTCAGCTGTCAACAAAGCAGACTTCATTTCTGCTTTTCCCTTACAATCTACACTCAGCATCTTGGGCTTGACTGAGACCTGGATTCGTCCAGAAGACTCAGCAACCCCAGCTGCTCTCTCTAACAATTTCTCTTTCTCTCACACCCCACGTCAGGTTGGGAGGGGTGGAGGCACTGGTCTGCTCATTTCAAACAATTAGAAATACTCACCCACTCTCCCCTATCTCCCCAATTATAGCTCGTTTGAATCTCATGCGATTACAGTCACAGCTCCTATAACACTCCAGATTGTGGTAATTTACCGCCCTCCTGGCCAAATTCTAAGCACCTTCCTAGAGGAGCTGGACGGGCTGCTGTCCTCATTCCCGGAGGATGGCAGTCCACTTTTAGTCTTTGGTGACTTCAACATTCATCTGGACAAGCCTTATGCTACAGACTTCCATTCACTCCTTGCTTCATTTGATCTCAAACGCCTTACCACACTACAAGCACTCACAAATCAGGCAACCAACTTGACTTAATTTACACACGCAATTGTATTGCAGACAACCCATCTCTCATCTCTGAATGTGAACGCAGCTACTGACACTTTATGCTCTACTTTAACCTCTTGTCTAGACGATATTTGTCCTCTCTCCTCTAGGTCAGCACGGGCTGCCCCTTCTAACCCCTAGTTATCTGATGTTCCTTGTGAGCATCGGACCAAACTCAGAGCGGCAGAGAGAAAATGGCACAAATCATAAGACCCAAGAATCATAAGAATCCTCACATTTCCACAACAAGATCAACAGCGCTCCAGACACACGTAATGTCTTCAAAACATTCAGTTCTCTCCTCTGTCCCCCTCCACTTCTACAACAGCTGATGACTTCGCCACTTTCTTCACAGCGTGGTCGTAATTGCCGTCTGTCATCATCAGTCCCGCTATTGCCTTTGAAGCTGCGCCGGTTACATATGTCTTCAAGTAATTAAACTTTTCTGTTTTGCTCAGCGCGTCGTTTCTGTGAATAGCGGTTTCAAACTGATTCCAAAAGTCTTGCCACAAGCTAATTTCACCGCTGAACTTGCTGATAATTAACTTTGGCAACTTAACTGTTTGTCCGCGCTGCAGTGGCACTGTGTCACACGGCCTGCTGTTAGTGCTTTCCCGGATTCTCTGCATGACGCGCTGACGACTCGCTCTCTATACTCCTCCGCATTAGCAACTTCATTTTCCAAATCCTCAATTTCTGTACACTCCTCTGTTTTGCAATCTAACTTCAGCAGCGTTTCCTCTTTTGCAGATAACAGGGCTAACAGTTCACATAATCTGTCAACGACCGGATCTTCTTTGCCAACCTCTGATTCTATGTCTTGCAAAAGTCTCGTAGTGGAACCGCGTACAGCTCTCCGTTTTCTGAGTAGTCTTTCAAGTCGCTCCGCCATTTCGGATGTTGCCTGCAAGTTATCCCGGGTTTCGGCACCAAAGATTGTCGTGTCTTTTCTTCCTTAACAAGCAGTAATGACCACTGACGACTTGATTTGAAATAAAACGAACGGTTTACCAGGGGCGCGGGAAGTGTTTTTTTCTGTGAGCAACGGTTTAATTGTTGGGAATATTAAAAAATTTAAAAAAATCGGAGTGTCTATTTAAGTGCAAATAGCCATGTTGTTGGCAGAGGCTATTTATACTAACTCCGCCCACAAACGTATGATCGGGATAGTCAAATTTGCAAAAGACGGTCGTCAATCGTCAGATTCAGTGGCGCAGATGATAAAGCGTGTGTTACACTTCTTTTGACACGATCGACCGGGGTTCGAATCTGCCTTTTGGCGAACTTTTTCTCCCTTTTCAAATTTCAAATCACATCAGAAAAGCATTTATTTTTAAATAAAAATGAAGGAAATATTCAAAAAGTTGAACATAAAGTATCGGGTAGGTGTAGGGAGAGCTTTTGTCCCAATAAGGTGGCATCCATTTAATAATTTGAAATAAAATAAAAAAAAATTACACTCAATAAGTTATTGCATACTATTTTATAATGTATTACAATGCAGAGGTGCGGATAATTGCCACTATTTACAATAAGTAATGTTTTTCTCTAATAATGTTTTTCCCCATAATTAATCATACCCTTTTATTCAATATTTGCAATAAGTAATTAACAGGATCCTGCTATTTTAACATAGAATAAATAGAATCTAAAGCTATTTCCACTGTGTTTTTAGTTATTTTAGTTATTTTTTAACCTAATCAAAATAACCCAACTGCAGTTTGATGGGGATTCATTGGAATGCACAATGAAAAAACATGATTTTTGAAAATGATCTGTTTTTGCAAAAGAACTCTTCAAATATTGACACGGACTGTACACTGAGATCAATTTAAACTCTAATTTAAATACCCAGGGGTATGATCGTTGTAAAATGTCATTGTGAAATAAAATAAATACAAAAAAAAACTTATTTCAGCTAGCTGCCAAGGCAACATTTCTTATTTTAATTTAGTTCAAGCTGAAGTACTAAAATAGCTACGCATGTTTTAGACTCACAATGATGATGTAATACTTGAGCTGACTGCAGCAGGGAATCTGATTCTGAGACACAGAGTGTTCGGCTTTATTCAACACCAACATCCTGAAAAACACAATATCAGAAGAAAATCAGGAACTCACACAAATGTTTCTACGTGATTCTGTTATTTTTTTTCTGTTTACAGTGAGGGAAATCCAATTGGAGCAAACACAAAACAAAACAATGCTTTTAGCACGATTTATTACAACAAAACTCTTTTATGAATGACTTTAACTGCACACTGTCATAAAACCAGCCAGTAAATGATTCAGTGATTCATTAATCATTTTAACGATTCATTAAAAAAAAAAAAGAAATCAACTCACAGCAGTTGAACTGCACCACTCATGTCTATTTATTGTCTTTGCATTATTTTGTGCATTAAAAATATTGTTGAGTCTGATGAATTTCTTTTGTTCCTTAAGATAAACTACATTTTGTGTTGCATCACATTCTATTCAGACTCTAAACTAAATGTGATTTGTTTTGCTGTATATTTAGCAGCACTGCAGGACATGTTGAATAGACACAATAGCAGGTGTGGCAGTGTTTATTAGTGTAATTACCGGAGCTCTTTCTTCTCTGCGAGACTCAGCGGCATCGCTCTCAACATACGCACGCGATCATTGACTGACAGATTCTGCAGATTATTGACCAAACGCTCCCTCTTATTCTCTACAAAAACACAGAGTCGTCACAACAGATCAGCACGGCATAGTTTAAGATGTTTCAGGCATCATATGTGACCCTGCAGCACAAAAGCAGTCATAAGCAGCACAGGCATATTTGTAGCAATAGCCAACAATACATTGTATGGGTCAAAATTATACATTTTCCTTTAATGCCAAAAATCATTAGGATATTAATTAAAGATCATGTTCCGTGAAGATATTTTGTAAATTTTCTACCATAAATATATAAAAACTAAATTTTTGATTAGTAATATGCATTGCTAAGAACTTCATTTGAACAACTTTAAAGGTGATTTTATCAATATTTAGATGTTTTTGCACCCTCAGATTCCAGATTTTCAAATAGTTGTATCTCAGACAAATATTGTCCAACAAACCATACATCAATGGAAAGATTATTTATTCAGCTTTCAGATGATGTATAAATCTCAATTTTGAAAAATTGACCCTTATGACTGGTTTTGTGGTCCAGGGTCACATGTGTGATTTTAGTGCTTTCACCTTCTTCCTCAAAACCGGCTCCGTCCGTCTCCACGCGGTACCCGCGGATGCTGGGCCGCGCGGATCGAGGGAAGTGCTGGATGGAGGGTCTGCTCTGTTTGCGTCTGCGCAGCTGCATGGTGCGGTTGCAGTACTGAGAGATGATCGCGCCACGACTGCGACCTAATCAAAGAGATTAAACTGAGATCATCTGGACAAATCAGCGAGCCATCAAGAGGAAGAGACACAAGCTGTACAGGAAACCTGATTATAATTATAACAAACATCTGAGGTTTCTCACCAGAAATGAAGATGAAAGACAAAGTAAAGAAATGGCTAGACAGCAAAGATATTTCATTTCAAAATGCATTAGGAAATGATATACTCATATATTACAAATTAAAAAGCAAGAAAAGTTTGAGTGAATGTGTAAAATATTATATATATTTTTATGTATCCATTGAAATTTATAGTTTTAATTTTTAAATTTTCCATTTTAATTTTAATTTAAGTTTTAGCAATTTTGTTGTGTTTTTGTAATTTTATCAGTTTTGGTGTTTTTTAAATATGTCTATAATTGTATTTATTATGCATTTATATTCATTAGTGCTGTCAAATGATTAACCGCGATTAATCGTATCCAAAATAAACATTTTGTTTACATAATAAATATACACAGCACACAAATACACACACATTCAATATTTATTTTGAAAATATTTACATAGAAATATATATACATATGAATATATTCATATAATTTATATATATAAATATATAAACATAACAGTTTTCTTAAATGTATACATGCATTTATATATATATATATATATATATATATATATATATATATATATATATATATATATATATATATATATATATATATATATATATATATATATATATATAAAAATACACACACACACATATATATATATATATATATATTATGCGATTAATCACGATTAATCATTTGACAGCACTAATATTTATTTATATTAATTTACTACTATAATTTATATTTATTTCAGGTTTAGATTAGGTTATTTTAGTACATCAAGTTAAACTAAATTAAAACACAGCATTAAAACAAGCTAAAACAACTAAAAATGAAGTTATTTCTTATTTTATTACTATTACTATTTTATTACTTCAGGCCACGCTCATAGTCTCCCTAGTTTTGACTCTATCGCCCCCACAGTGGTTGATGAGATGATCAGGCTGTCTAACTCCTCTACTAGTCTTCTTGATCCTGCACCTACCCTCTTACTGAAGAATTGCTTGCCTGCCCTGTCAACACCCATCACTCATTTCATTAATATGTCAATGTCATCCGGAACTGTACCTTTCCAAACTTAAGATTGCTGCTGTCACTCCAGTTCTTAAAAAGCATGGTCTCGAACCATCTTCCCTAAGTAGCTATAGGCCTATTTCAAACTTATCCTTTCTCTCTAAGATATTAGAAAATGTTGTTGCCTCCCAGTTACAGACCTTCTTAACTGCACACAACCTCTATGAGCCTTTCCAGTCTGGTTTTCGCCCATTAAACAGTACGGAAACAGCCCTGGTTAAGGTTCTCAATGATCTTCTGATTCTGGTGCTCTTAGCACTCTCCTTCTGTTAGACCTCAGCTCAGCTTTTGACACTGTTTGTCATGAGATACTCCTTTCACGACTTTCAGCAATTGGAATTACTGGCACAGCCCTTGATTGGTTTTCCTCCTATTTGACTGGGAGGCAACAATTTGTTATATACCAGAATCACAGATCATCTACCAAATTCATCAGCTCTGGTGTACCTCAGGGTTCTGTTTTGGGACCTCTCCTCTTCACCATTTATATGCTACCAATTGGACAAATAATTAAGCACTATGGGTTTAACTTCCACTGCTACGCAGATGACATTCAGATTTATTTTGGCACACCTTCCACTTCAGTGTTTCCTCCGCCTTCATTAACAAATTGCATCAAGGAACTCAAGCTTTGGCTAGAGGCAAATTACCTTAGATTTAACTGATTGGCTCTAAAGCTGTTGTATCTAAGCATTCTAGTCAACTGCTGGATCTGGATGGTGATCTGATTATGCCCTCCACTAAAGTTTGCAATCTTGGTGTTCTCATTGATTCTACTCTTTCATTCAATAATCATATTGGTGAAGTGGTTAAGACAGCTTTTTTCCATCTACGTAATATCTCGCGTATTCGATCCTCTCTCAGTCAGCAGGATGTTGAAACTGTTATACATGCCTTTGTTACATCCCAATTAGATTATTGTAATTCACTTCTTTGTGGCATCTCAGCTAATAATATCAAACGACTACAACATGTTCAAAACTCTGCTGCTCGCTTGATTACTCACACAAGAAAGAACGATCACATTACCCCTATCCTTTATCATCTTCATTGGCTCCCGGTTTCCTTGCGTATTAACTTCAAGATACTAATTCTCACTTATAAAGCTCACCATAACATTGCTCCTTCTTATTTATCTGATTTACTTGCCCGCTAAGTTTCGTCTGGTGACTATGGGAGCTAGGGCCTTCAGTGTTGTTGCTCCCAGATTGTGGAATGCTCTTCCCCAAACCATCCATCAGGCATCCTCCCTTCTCTCCTTTAAAAACCCATTTTTTTCTGACCATTACTTTTCAAGTCATAGTCTGTGAACTGTACCCTGTTATGGATGTTTATCTTCATTCTTTCTGTATCTCTAATCTAATCTTGTAAGTGGTTTCTGTATATTACACTTAGCTTTTGTTTTTTGTTTTTTGGTATTGATGTCTATTGTCTCTGTTCCTTAAGCCTGATTTGTAAAGTGACCTTGAGTGCTAGAAAGGCGCTATATAAATAAAAATTATTATTTTACAGAGTGTATGAGTGCATCATGAACTGGAATTTCAAACCGTGTATTTTTGTTGCTTAGATGCTTTGAAAGCAGCATTGCAAAAGGCAAAATAATAGAATAAATCTAGAAGAACTCCAGCCATTGATGACAGACATCTGTGATCCACCGGATGAAGAGCGACACTGAAAAGGTGAAACAAACACACACTGACCGATGGTGCGGCTGGGCATGGAGGACAGGACTTTGAGCGTGTCAGATGACCAGCGTTCTCCAATCAGATGATCCGTCTGCTGCAGCGCATCGCTGTCTGACCGCTGGTAGTCAGGAGCCTCCAGATACTCAACGTCATCTGAAACACAAACGGCTCTGTCAGATTCCTTCACTTCCTGTCTAAGTGGGCGGTTCCCGGTCAGAATTTGATCTGACCTCTGCTCTCCTCCTCCAGGTCAAACGAGCTCATCTCTATGACATCATGAAGGCCGTGACACTGTTCCTGGATCAGCTGACTGAATGAATCATGAACCCCATCCTCATCTGCTGGACTCCTGATGCACAAAAACACAGAAAAATCACAGAATGCTCACCGAGGCTGCATTTATTTGATCAAAAATACAGTACAAAATGTGAAATATTATTAGAATTTATAATAGCCATTTTCTATGTGAATATCTGTTAAACTGTAATTTATTTCTGTGATGCGCAGCTGTATTTTCAACATCATTACTCCAGTCTTCAGTGTCACATGATCTTCAGAAATCATTCTAATATGCCGATTTGCTGCTCAAGAAACATTTCTGATTATTATCAATGTTGAAAACAGTTGTGCTGCACAATATTTTTGTGGAAACCGTGATGCATTTCATTTTTCAAGATTCTTTGATGAATAGAAAGTTCAAAAGAACAGCATTTATTTGAAATAGAAATACTTGTAAAAACTTACTTGAAGCCTTTATGTACAACGCATTATAAAGCTATTCATAACATACATTGTAATGCATTATCTTTTCATAATTGTAACCAAATTTAAAATGCATTATAATATTTTCAGATTCCTTGATGACTGCCATGTGTTTTAATTTACATTTAGTCATTTAGCAGACGCTTTTATCCAAAGCGACTTACAAAGTAGATTACAAAGTTTTAATGTGTTATACATTTAAAAAGTGTAACAATGAATAGATAATTATTAAATGTATTATTACAGCGGTAATGATTACTCATAAGACCGTACAATGAGTTAAAAATTGCATTATCAGGCAAAATTTAAATATTTTTATAACGCATTATATATAAAGGCTTTAAGTGAAGTGTTTCTGAAATCTTTTAAATGTCTTTAATGCCAAGTTGATGCGTCCTTGATGAATAAAAGCATTAATTTCAGGGGAAAAAAACTAACATTTGAACAGTAGTGTATATTAATTTTTAATCAGCTAAAACAAGAGATATCTCCATAAACAATGTGCTGCTTGAAGCAACAAAAGAGACGTTTATTATGTAAATGACTCAGTAATGACAAGAACGGTATTACACACACACACACACACACAAACAGAGCAAACACACAGGAAGTGCAGATGAAGGAATAAAAACAGTAAAAAGTCACTTACTCGAAATCAGTGACCAGATCACAGTCAAAACTGACCCTGCTGGCCATGATTTGGTGCTGTGTTCACGGACACTCGCGAGGAAACTCCGGCCCGATCCTCGTCATCCTGCGGCTAAACTCCACAGACAGAAGGAATGTCAGGGATCTGAGCTCTTATCGTGTTCAAACCTGTCTGAGTTCACAGATACACATGCTTTATGGAGATCTGAAGGTGTGTCAGAGGAGGAAGAAACAACTCTTTATCATCCCTGATAACACAACCAGAGATCCCTGTATTAAAACTTTCTTTCTGCTGAAGGAAATGCATAAACGAAGAAGAACCTTTCAGAAAAATACTGACAAAATCAAAAATTTGAGTCGGGGGAATTTGGTTGATTTGACATGGAATGACCCAATTATGTGCTGGATCAGGAAATTAGTATTAGACACATTTACATGCAAGACAGAACTTTATGATTTGCTGGTTTATCACAGAGTCGGTATGCCTGAACGCTGGCAGAGATTCACTTCAGAACGGACTGAATTAATTTAAAAACATATATGCATCAGCAACTTTAATAATAATTTTAATACAAACCATCTGATCCAAAACCACATGAACACTAGCCTATAGCAAAACCGGCTGCTGGCCCTTTAAAACTGCACATAAACACACACACACACTGAATACATTAACAAAGAAACTTTATCAAACGACACCAATCACACTCATGAAAACAGACAGAGAATGATTGAAAATGCTTAATTTCTCAAAAGACACTTGTGTAATTATTTACAAACAAACCGCTAGAAACACTGAACTCACAAAGAAAACGGGAAGCAGAGTGTGTGTGTGTGCGTGTGTGTACACGGTGGGTGGAGGTGTGTTTTCCTGGCATTGACATCACTGTGGTCAGAAGACATTTCAAAAGCTTTCCATTAAACATCTTAAACCATCAATCACACACACACACACACACACTGATTCTTCATCTCAATCATCTGTTTGAACACTTTATCAACCACAAACTCCTGCTAACACGCTTCATCAGAATCTGCTCATGACTTTCTATTCTTTCTGTTTTTGAACTCCAGTTCCATTACTGATGAACTCTGTAACGCTGACACTGTTACTGAACTGAATAATGACACAATGATCCTCTGTAGAGCTGCTTTACAGCTGAAAATGAAGTCGGTCATAACTGACAAATTTTGCATTATTAACACAGTTATTTCAGTGTTTGAAGCTGATCTGTACTGCGTAAAGCGATATAGAAATAAACGTGACCATAGCAAACAAGCGCTGAGCTCATCTGTATGCTTATGTCCTCTTGATAGTTCACCAAAACACACTTTTCGCAGATGTAAACATTTAAAGTCTACACTCTTTAACTTCCAGGAAAACTGACTATAATGACAGCATCATCATCATCATCAGATGTGTGTCCTAATCACACAAGACTGTTACTCGCTTCCATCAACTCCTTTCACAGACTGTGATGATGCATTTCTGCAGTTATTAACGTCATAAATATAGTAAGGTTTTTATATTTACATTTTTTTTGTAATTTTGTTGTCATTTTAGGTATATTAGATCTATTTAGGTTAAATTTATTTTAGTTTTATTTATAGTAATTTTCACCTAATATTCATATTTTATTTTAGCTTTATTTCGAGTACAAAAATGTTCTAATAATTTTAGTTTTAGTTAACAATAATAACTAAAACGATAAAAATAAAATTCTCAGGATTCCATCTAAATTGTTAAATTAAATTTTAGTCATCAAAAGTGCATGTCTAATTAGTTTAAATAATGAACCTTTTAAACAATGGAACATCATTTTATTAAATTTTAAACAAAATTTACACTTTTTGGGCCCTATGAAATCTACTTCATCCAGATGAAGATCATAGCTTTGATTCTGAATACAAGTCACTTTGTACAAAGCATCGGCCAAATGCATGAATGTAAATGCAAGTCAGCTGTTGAATTATCTCTGTGTGTGTGTGTGTGTGTGTGTGTGTGTGTGTGTGTGTGTGTTGTTGTTAACATCCTGATTATGAGTGTGGGAGTGTTGTGAGGCGATACGACCCTCTAGGGGACTAAAACTTGATCTGAAATGAGTCCAAAGGAGGGGCTTTATATAAGATGCGGTCATTGTGTGAGAACAGCAAATAAAAGTGCTCAGATTACATTGGCACATCTGGAACTAGAGGAAAATTGAAGAACCGGCCGATCCTGTATGGTCATGTTACACCGAAATATCTCAACTGTTTTCTCTGAGAGTTTTGTCCAGTTCAAAGCCATCTGGAGCACATAGCTGGTGAAAGAGCAGAGCAGAAAATCTCCAAAAAGAAACAATTCACCTTCATTCAGACGAACACTGCAGAGAATCAGAGACACAACGGGCTCCTTCTGTTTCGTGTCACAGCGCATGACAAATGACATAATATCTTCCAGAATTCACTCAAAATAACAATCACACCCTTTCACATTTCAGATGAATTGCATTCTGATGTCATTCTCATAAATATCAGATTCTCATTCAAATTCATGACAAATAAAGCTGCTGTTTCTGAGCTCTCTACATTGACAGCATTTCTGTGCATCATGCATTCCTCTGTCTACGATAACTCAAAATTCTTCTGATACGGACGGAGCCTGGTACACAAACACCAGGTTTTGAGAGACAGCCAATGAATTGATCAGTTTGCACTGAAGCAGAAGAAAACAAGCAAAAAGTACCATGGTTTTACCACGTTTTGGTCATGTACCATAGCATTTGCATGCTTTTTTTGGAAAAGTACACTGACAATATCATGGATATTCTCATTCAAATTCATTACAAATCTGTGACAAATATTATTTCGAACTTGAACTTTCTGGCTGTTTTAAAACCTAGTGAGCTCCCTACCTAGACATCACGTCTGTGCATCATAAACTCCAAAGTACCTCAGATACGGACAGAGTCTGAGGTTTTGAAACACAGCCAATAAATCAATCAGTTTGGGTTGAAGACACTAACAAAACAGAAGCAAAAAGTACCATTGTTTTACCATGTTTTGGACAAGTACCATGTTTTTGTAAAGGTTCGATAACATGGTAAATCCTCATACAAATTCACTACAAATCTGAAATCTGTGACAAAGTAAGTTTTGAAAGTTCTGGCGGATTAAAATCCTAGTATGTTCCCTACATAAGCAATATGTGCATCATAGAAATGCATAAGAGAAGCAAAAAGTACCATGGTTTTACCATGTTTCTGTCAAATCTAAAACAAATTGAACTGTAACCAAACTTCATGGTTGTTTCCTACCTAGGCATCATAAATCCTCTGTAGTAACCCAATATACTTCTGATATGGAGTCTGATATCCAAAAAACAGGATTTAAGACACGGCCAATGAATCAATCAGTTGGGATTGAAGACAGTGACAAAATAGAAGCGATAAATGAAAAGTACCATGGAAATATCATGTTTTTTTGGAAAGTTACAATGACAACACCATGGTATTTTAAGTATCTCATAAATAACGTTACCGTGGTATATGAACGTGATGCTCATTCTTCAGCAGTATAGTATACCTATAAGTACTATAGGATCGGTTACGATCAGTTTCATATTTGTTGTCCAGGTTTCATATGTCGAGTGTTTGATTATTCAGTTCCCTGTAAACACTAAACATGTGATAAACGTGATATTGACGCTAAACTGAGGAGATTTTATTGTTTTTACACCTGCCGAAGTACAAACGGAACTGTTCAAACGCGTCTGGTTGATTCGCTCATGTTCTCATATCAACTTTTTCACGATAGTTTCTCTTCAAAACTCTTTTAAATCTCTGGTTGTCATACATAAACCAAGTAAATAATCTGTAACTCACCGCTGAGCTCGGTGGACACTCCGACAAACTTCTAATGACACCGTCCGTCACCGACTGAAACGAAATACGAATCAGTTCAAAGAATCGGTTCGTTCGGTCCAACATTTCAACCGACTCTCACTTCTTCCACAGCGTTTCGCGCGCTGTTCGCGAATTGGTTCAAATGAATCATCAAAAAGAACAGGTTCAAATCGTTTGGAAAGTTAACTAGGACTGAGTCACTTTAGTTTCCGTACGGTGGGGGGGTGGGGTAAATGATTTACCTCATAAAACACGCAAAATACTTTCTATGATATTTTTACGTTCACATAAAATGTTAAATCAGTATTATGTCAACATATTAGCGTTAACAGCAATAAACTAAATTACACATAAAAGTTTGAACCACCTCAGTAATTTAAAAATGGTATGAGCCGATTCATTGAACCTTTGACTTCAGTCAAACACATCAAAACAAACCATCACTTAAAAGTGTTCCCACACAAATCAAAGACTAAATGTGACTCCGGACCAAAAAACTAGTCATAAAGATACATTTTTCGAAATTGAGATTTACACATCATCTGAAAGCTGATAAATAAACTTTACATTGATGTATGGTTTGTTAGGATCAGTGATGGGAATAAAGGCGGCGTTACTAACGGCGTTATTTTTTTCAGTAACGAGTAATCAAACGAATTACTGTTTCCCGAATTACCGTTACTGACAATAAAATGTGGCGTTACTATATTATATTAATTAATTTTTTCAGTTCATCTGAATGGATGCTGCAGTGCAGCTGTATTTGACGTACCATAAACAGTGTGAAGCGCACGCTCGCCGTCTCTTTCTCTCACAGACACGCACACAAAGACAGATACAGAGCGAGAGTCTTTCATAACATGCAGAATTGACGCGCTGCATGTAAACGATATTCTTTGTTGTATTTTTCTGTCAAAATAACGGAGTTCCTTTGGAATTCTTCAGCTTTGAAGAACTGCTGGCGTCTCTGCCAGTGGGCGGGGCTAATGCGCAAACGACAACCTCATTGGCTGGCGCTCACCTATTATCATCACTGTTTTGATTTCAGCAAATCAATTCGAGCGAACGCAGACAACGTGATTAATATTCATGAACCCAGCAGCTCATTAATCCTTAGTGCGTTTTATATTGATGACAAATATGCATTCATACTTGGTTATTCTAATTACTAAAGTTCTATCATCATATAATATTAAATTATCATAATATTATATTATAATGCTTGACTGACTGATACTAAGTGTCAGTAGATAAATAGTGTAGATTAATGTACAATGTTTTATAATAATAATTTATTCTTTTTAGTGTCCATTTCATTAATTTAACTTATTTAATATTGGGGGCATCCAAAGTTATTTGACATTTGAAAATTTTTATTTTTTTTAAAGTAACGCAATAGTTACTTTCCCTGGTAATTAGTTACTTTTATAATGATGTAACTCGGTTACTAACTCAGTTACTATTTGTGAGAAGTAACTATAACTAATTACTTTTTTAAAGTAACGTGCCCAACACTGGTTAGGATCGGACAATATTTGTAAATCTGGAATCTGAGGGTGCAAAAAAATCACAATATTGAGAAAATCGTCTTTAAAGTTGTCCAAGTTCTTAGCAATGCATATTACTAATCAAAAATGAAGTTTTGATACATTTACGGTAGGAAATTTACAAAATATCTTTATGGAACATGATCTTAATATCCTAATGATTTTTGACATAAAAGAAAAATGGATCATTTTGACACATACAATGTATTGTTGGCTATTGCTACAAATATAGCTGTGCTGCTTATGACTGCTTTTAAAACCAGTCTTAAGTGTCAATTTTTCAAAATTGAGATTTATACATCATCTGAAATCTGAATAAATAATCTTTCCATTGATGTATGGTTTGTTGGACAATATTTGTCTGAGATACAACTATTTGAGAATCTGGAATCTGAGGGAGCAAAAAAATCTAAATATTGAGAAAATCACCTTTAAAGTTGTTCAAATGAAGTTCTTAGCAATGCATATTACTAATTAAAAATGAAGTTTTTATATATTTACGGTAGTAAATTTACAAAATATCTTCATGGCACATGATCTTTACTTAATATCCTAATGATTTTTGGCATAAAAGAAAAATGGATAACTTTGACCCATACAATGTATTGTTGGCTATTGCTACAAATATACCCCAGCGACTGAAGACTGGTTTTGTGCTGCAGAGTCACATATGTGTTCTAACACTTCCTACTGCATAACAAAGACGTTTTAAGCTAAAACCCTCCCCATTCAACTGTGATTATGAAGTTTGTCAATCAACTCTACCTGCTGGCTGCTTCAGTTCAGATTCAGCCCTTGTTCCGATGCTTTTTTGTGGTCTGTACTATTATTACTCATCTGCGTCTCTGTCAGAGTTTATTGTTTATCGACGCTGATGGAGGAAGTTGATTCTCAGCACGACAGGCAGAGGATGTGTGTGAAACAGCGCTTCTACAAAATGTGGTTTAGTTTATGTTGCTCAAGATTGTGTGACATGAGATTCTTTAGTAATGACGCAATACAGCTTTTCCATAAACATGTACAGTAAATAATAAAATCAACCACAAACCACCATAATCATGCAACATAATAGCACTTAATAGCTCATGACAGCAAAAATAATGCATGTTTATTAGTTTAGCTACAGTACATTAAGAGATTGGAAGGATCTCACACTGAAAAACATGATGTTCTTGTTTAGAATTTCTGTCTTGTTTTCCAGTAGAAATATCTAAACATGAATAAAAATCAAGATATGAAAAAAAATTAAATAAGTGCATTTATAACAATAATACTTTACATTCACTGTTATTTGCTTTGGATAAAAGCATCTGCCAAATGCATAAATGTTAAAAGTTTTAGAAATGTTGAATTAAATATACATTTTTATAGCTTGGCTAGAAATTGTTTTTTGTAGTCATAATCACTATAAAAAAATTTTTTTAAATGCTTATAATCATGGATGACTGAAAAAGTCTTTTAAATGTGTTGGTCAGCATGTGTGAACCAATCAAACTCAGTTTGAACAGCAGAGAGCTAAAAATAAACAAATAACTAAATCAATCAATGAACACTGAATACATGGAATTTTGGTTTAAATTGAGATTTAAAAATTTCAGTTGATTATACCATTATTTATTTTTGTTAAATACCAGTAAAACGATTAGAAATGAAATAAAATGTAACTTGAGCCTAAATAAAAATGCAAAAATAAATAAATAAAATAACAAGATATAAATGGATTTTCTTTTCTTTTTTAAGTGGATTTAAATTGTGACAATCTATTTTTAGATATTTGTTATTTATTGATAAATAACAATAAAAATATTAAAAGTAAAATAAAATAAAATAAAATGTAACTCAAGCCTAAATTAAAATAATAAATAAATATATAAATAAAAAAGGTTTTGTTTTGTTTATTTACTTATTTTATTTTTTTGAATGGGTATGATTTGAAAGAGCAATTTTATAATTGAAAATACTATTATTTATTGTCTTGTTAAATACCAATAAAAAGATTAAAAATAAAATAAAATCAACTGTAACTCAAAACTGAAATAAAATGCAGAAAAAAAACATAAAAATTAAAATTAAAAGAAAAGAAAGAAAGAAGGGATAAAAAAAACCCTGGAATTTCTGAGTGGGTTTAAATTGAGATTAAATGCACCTTTTTGTATTGTCTTGTTAATAAAAAAAAAAAAAAAAAAGGCAGGAAGTGAAATAGACTCAAATCTGACTTGAATGTAAATCTATATAATCAAGAATGAGTGTGTAAATGTGTGTGAACAGCAGAGAGTGATTGAGACACGTCCCTCATCCAGAGATGCGTCAGTCGTCCGTTCTGCTTGATTTAGACTTTGAGTCGAATTGAAAGCTTATTCATGTTCTCACATTCTGATGCGACACCCACTCGTTCATCACATGACTTCCTGCAGACTCACACACAGAAGTGCTAAAGAGAAGAGCATTCTGTGTTTGTAAGGCCTTGACTCACGCACGCATGATGGAGAAACAAGACGGGACGCCAGACTTCCACAGACTGACCTCAGGTAAAGAAACACCTGTGTTTATGAGTTATTGACACAGATTCCATCATCATCATTGATCAGCTGACATCTTATATGACACTGAATCATTTCTACATGATGATTTAGACCTGACTTCCTCCTCCTGTGGTTTGTTTGTAGAAATACTTCACATTAACACTCGCTTTAACAGTCAGTCGCAGCAAAACTGCTTTTTAAAAACTTAGAATACAGTATCTTTATAAATACTTTTTGATCAGTTTTTGGTTTCTTGATGTGTTTGAGAGCATTTAGACTCTTCACAATGCTTTAAAAAAGGTTCTTCGTTGGCGTCCATGAAGAACCTTAAACATCCATGAAAACTCTCTTCATTGCACAAAAGGATCTTTAGATCAGGGGCTTTCAAACTGGGGTGGAAATGTTTGGAGAAAGTGTAAAAATTTTATTAATTAATATTAAAATACAGTGCATGCATAATTTCTAAGTAATTATGTTTTCTGACTATATATATTTTATATTTTGACAATAAATCTTAATAAGTACTATTTATTTTGTACATAAAAATATGTACAAAAATATATATACAAAATAAAAATAAATATAAAAATCAACTTATAATAATACAAGCACTGTAAATAAAAAAATTATATACAAATAAATAAATAAATAAATTTACATTTAGTCATTTTGCAAATAAATAAATAGGTAAATAATAATAAATAAGTAAATAAATAATAAAATATAAGATTAAAATAAACTAAAATTATTAAAATAAATAAATATATTAAAACAAAATAAATAAATAAATAAATATTTGAGTGAAATAAATAAATAAAAATTAGATTAAAGTAAATAAAAAGTTATAAATAAATACATCAATATATACTACACTGTAAAAAAAAAAAAAAAAAAGTTGAGCTAACTTAAAATTTTAAGGCAACCAGCTTCAGCAGATTTTTGAGTTTTCTCAACTTGTCGTTTTAAGTTTATACAACAAAAATTTGAGAATCTCCCACAAAAATAAGTTGAGCAAACTCAGAAATCTGCTGAAGCTGGTTGCCTTAAAATTTTAAGTTGGCTCAACTTTTCTTTTTTTTTTTTTTTACAGTGTATAACAGTACAGTAGTAGAATAAGAAAAAAATTTAATAATGTAACTAATTGGAAACTACACTCAATATTTGCCAAAACATATTTTCAACATTAGTATAATATTAGTTTTTCACAGTTTAAATTGTGTCCTTATTGAAGGAACAAAACAAATGTTTTAATTTTAATTTTTCTGATAGGGGTTCCTCAGCTCGCTCTAGGATGACCATATTTGGGTTCATGGCATCTTAAAAGATTGAAAAACCCTGCTTTTGATTTTTTAAATGTTCTTCAGACTAAGAAAAAGTGGTTCTACTAAAAACAGATCACTGAAAGGTTCTTTGGGGAACCAAAAAAGGTTCTTCTTTTGCAGAGATGCCCAAATCTTTTAATATGAAGGGCCAAAAATCAAACTAACCAAAGGTCTATGGGCCAAACGTAAATGTTGCATTAAATCCAGCTATATTATTTTTACATTTATTTTTCAAATTTATTACATTTTTAAATGACTGGGAAAAAAAACAACAACATTTTTATCCTGCTTTTTACACTTTGCTACAAAAATTAATTTAAAATGCTAAAACAAAAATATAAATTAGAAATGAATATATGCTACCAATTATCATCATCGAAGGTCAGCTTTGGGCCTGGTTTGAGCATCTCTGTTCTGATGCATCGCAGCAAAACCCCTTCATTTTTAACAGGGTTTAATGAATGCTGATGTTTGTTCACGCAGCTGAGAGCTGGAGCTCGGATCGGTCCAGCGACTCGTGTGAATACTATCAGACGGAGATATTTGGCCTGTTGCCGAGCTCACAGGCTCATCGGCGGTTTCACGCAGAAGCCATCGCAGATGATCCGGATCAGAGTCTGCTGGACAGAGTCTCCTGGAACCCCAGCGTCCCGCTCCGAGATCTGCCCGTCTGTCTGCAGGACAAGAGAGACATCCGGTGAGACGAGTGCATCTTCATCTTCACACACACACACACACACACACACACAAATCACTGATGAGAACAGAGACAAAGAAGAAACTTTCAATTGAGAAAAAATTATATATATATTTTTTTTGTATTGTCTTATAAAATAGCAATACAAAATTAGAAGTAAAATGAAAGAAAATCTAATTTTAAACTAAATTACAATGCAAATTTTTTACAAATAAAATAAAAAATAAATCAAGATGTAAACTGAAATTTTTTAATGGGTTTAAACCGAGACAATCTGTAATTTATTTTACTTTTCATTGAATATACCATGTATTATTTTGTTAAATGCCAATTAAAAAAGTTAAGTTAATAAGTAAAATAAAATAAAATCTAACTTGAATCTAAATTAAAATGCTGAAAAATAAAATAATAAAATCAAGATATTTTATATGTTTTATTGAATAATATCATGTAATTTCAAATAAATAAAAAAATTAGAAGTAAAATAAAATGTAACTCGAGCCTAAAGTAAAATGCTTAAAATAAATAAATAAAATCTAGCTATAAAACTGAGTATTTGTGTTGGCTTAAATTGAGACAATTCATTTTTTAAATTTTCAATGAATATACCATTATTTATTTAAATACCAATAAAAAGATTAGAAGTAAAATAAAAAAATGTAACTCAAACATAAATTAAAATGCTAATGCTAATAATAAATAAAATCAAGATATACATTAGAATTTTTAAGTGGGTTTAAATTGAGACAGTATGTATATTTTTTAAACTTTTCATTAAATGTACCATTATGCATTGTCTTGTTAAATAAATATTATAAAACTTTCATTGAATATACCATTATTTATTGCCTTGTTAAATACCAATAAAAAAAGCATAGAAATAAAATGTATTAAAACTAAATAAAATGCTTACAAAAACTAACTGGAATATTTGAGCGGGTTTAAAATGAGACAATCTGTGTTTGTATATGTTTGTATAAATATTTACTTCTAAAAATAAAATAAAATCTAGCTAAGATTCAAACTGAAATCATATTTCTCATATTTACTCAATCGTGGTTAGTTAATGTAATACTTCTGCTAATAAAAACGTTTCAAAACAAGCAGCTTTGCCATAATTATAGCAGAAATACAGGAAATATCTTGGTCAATACTGGGGAGATAAAAGATTTTTAAATATTTTTGCCTTTTTATTTTATAAAAATTAAATTTTTATTCCATGGCAGAAAAACAACAACTGAATTGCAAGATGAGAAAAAAAGATTGCAAAGGGCCAAAAATAAATCTAGTGTTGAGTTTCAGCGTTTCAGAGTTTTGACCAGCTGTTTGTGCCAATCAGAGAGCGGCAGCACCTGCAGAGCCACAGCATTAGCTACTGGGACTCGTGGAGGCGGAGCCAGCAGAAAACAAGGCGGCGCTTAAAGGAACATGTGGGCGGGGCCGTATCAGGACTGTTGCTGTGGAGACACACGCTCCATAAGATCGAAGGTGACTGTGATGAGTGTGTTGCATGTAGGTGAGTAGATGACGATCAGAGCGGTTAATCGTATGCGGTCTGCTGCACAGGTCAGTTTGGGGTCGGGGTGAAGGCGTACTTTGTGTTCCTACGTTACCTGGTGTGTCTGAACCTGCTGTACTGCGTCATCATCGCCGGATCGGTGCTGACGCCAACCCTGGTGTTCGCACAGAACTCAAATACTCACGGTGAGAGCGTACTCAAGTACTCACCTAAACATGATGCACTGATACTCATCTGATCTCCAGTAAAAACATGACTCGATTCTTTCAGGATCTCTGGGATTCCAGAACTTCTCATTCAAAGACTTTTTTGTCGGATCGGTAAGTAATTTTATGCACACTCACTATGTTCATCTGAACATCATTTTCAGATTTCGGTATTTAATAAACTCATTCAATATAATTGAAAACTCACTCACTATGACCAGAGAGCAAAAAAAAAAAACTAAAAAAAAAAAAAATATTCAACATTACGAGATAAAAAGGTGCAATTGCTTTAGTTTTTATTCCATGGTAGAGAAAAAAAAAAGAAAAAGTCAAAATTGCGAGTTAAAATGTCACAATTAATTATTTTATTTTTTTATTCCATGCAGAAAATAAAATAAAAAATAAAAACAAAACCGAAAAAAATTTATTGTGAGATTCAAGAAAAAAGGTAAAAAAGTAGCAATTTTTTTTTTATTCCATGGCAGAGAGAGAGAGAGAGAGAAAAACTGCAAGATGTAAAAGTTGGAAATCCAAGGAAAAAAAAAAAAAAAAAAAAAAAAAATTGGAGATAAAAAGTTGCATTTACCTTTTTAATTTTTTGCAGAAAGAAAAAAACAGAATTGCAACACGTAAGCTCAGAAATCCAGAAAAAAAGTCCAAATTGTGAGATGTAAAGTTGTAAATTCAAGAATAAAGGTTAAAATTGTGAGATAAAAATGTGCGATTATTATTATTTTTATTTCTTGGCAGAAACAAACAAAAACAAAAAAGCAGAATTGCGAAATGTCAGATATCTGAGAAAAAAGTCAAAATTGCAAGAGTAAAAGTCACAATAACTTATTTTTTTATTCCATGGCAGAAAAAAAGAAACAAGCTTCCATAGATTTAATGTTTGTTTCTTTTAATGTTAGTAAAAAGTTTTTATTCTATTCCCTGACTTTTAACAACTGCCTGTTATTTTTGTTTGAACAGATATAAATGAATTTTCATGGAGATTTATTATAACCATATTATCGGCTTAATTGTTTATGACTTTCACATTTATATCTTTACTTGATCCACGCCATATTCTTGAGCATGTAAACAAGATTCCTATCTTATCTTTCCCAAATAAATATGTTCTGGGTCTGTTCTGTGTGTTTTCAGGGTGTTCTTGAATCCTCTCCAGTGTTTCATAGTTTCTACACTCGTGGATCTCTTGATTTAGATTGTTTAAACACTCCGATCCTCTTTCTCCTTGGCATGACCTCTGTCCTCTTCCTCAGCATCATGATGGTGGTCCGCAGGTCAGATCGTTTACCTATGTGCTATTAAATGAATTACGTTTTTGCAGCTTCTGAGGCAACCTGCATTTGCAGCTCTTGACCACTAGTGGCGCTATAACCATACACTCTATCAACAGCATAATTTCAACTCATCTCAGTTTGCAAATGCTGTTCATAGATTTTAAAAACTATTGAACTGGGAACATTCACACATGTATCTGTGGCATCATTTCTCACCTGATTTACAGGGACACGGTGATGGGAAAAACATGAGACAGGTGGAGAAAAAAAATTCAATGCTTTTGCGTTTGCAAAAGTTTGGTGTTCCTCTGAGAAACTTTGCATTCACTCACAAAACTTTTGAGAATGCAAATTTTCTTGGTGAAAACAAATGTTTTGCAAGTGAATGTATCAGGAAATGCTTAAATGTTTTCACACAAAAGGTTTGCAAGTGAACGCAAAGCTTCTCTGAAATGCAAAAGCTTTGTGTGCGAACGCCAAGTTTCTCAGGAAAAGCACATTTTCTTGGGGGAATGCAAACATTTTAAATAAGCAAACAATATTTTTTGGGAAACGTTTTGCAAGTAAATGCAAAGTTTCTCAAGGAAATGCAAAAGTGAACGAAACGCAGAGTTTTTCAGGGAGACTTGTGGAATGTGAACGTTTTTCTGGGAATGCAAAAAATGTCTGCACTATTGTAAAATGTTTTGGAGAGTGCGTTTTACTTACATGCAAAAGTTTTATGATAGAGTGTAAAGTTTCTTGGGATAAGCAAAAGTTTTAACAAGCAGATGCAACGTTTCTCAGAAAAAAACAGTTTTATAAGTTAACGTATAGTTTCTCAGGGAACGCACAAGTTTTGCAAATAAATGCAAAGTTTGTCTAGGGGATGCAACATTTCTCCAAAAAATGCAAAGGTTTTCAAAAGTTTAACAAGCAAACACATTTTTTCTCAGGGAACACAAAAAAATTGCGAACAAATGCCTAGTTTCTCAGAGTGCGCAAACGTTTATGAGAAAACGTAAAGTTTCTTGGGATATGCAAAAGTTTTTACAAGCGAACACAACATTTCTCAGGAAACGCAAACGTTTAAATGAGCAAACGTAAAGTTTCTCTGGGAACACAAAAAAACTGAGAACAAATGCGTAGTTTCTCAGAGTGGAAACGTTTATATGAACAAACATAATGTTTCTCAGTGAATGCAAAAGGTTTATGAGAAAACGTAAAGTTTCTTAGGATATGCATAAGTATTACAAACAAATGCAAAGTTTCTCATAGAAATGCAAAACTTTTACAAGTGAACGCAGTGTTTCTCTTAAACGTTTTATAAGCGAACGTAAAGTTTCTCAGGGAAAGCACAAGTTTGATGAGCGATTTTTGGGGGAAAGTTTTGCAAGCAAATGCAAAGTTCCTCAGGAAATGCAAAATGCAAATGAACACAAAAGCATTGAATATGACTTTATTTTTCTCATCTCATATTTCTCTCATATTCAGGACAGTGGTCGGCTACAAACACTCGTGGCTCACAGGAAATCGCTTCAGCTCCAACTTGAGTTACAAGGTGTTCTGTGGGTGGGATTTCAGCATCCAGAACCCTCAAGCAGCGTCACTGAAACAAAACTTCATCAGAAACGAACTCAGGGTAAGAAGTCATGTCAGTCTCACAGAGAGAGAGTTTATAGATGGGTTAGGATGCGGGAACATTATTCCCAATGGATGACCTCTGACCCCTGCTCCAGATGGATCTAGAAGAGCAGACGTTTCAGCAGAGAGTCCAGCAGCGATCTCTCAGACACTGGGTCGAGCTCATCTTCCTGCGGATCCTTCTGAACTTCCTGGTGCTGGTTTTTCTGGGCAGCTCATTCGCCCTGATATATTTTGCCATCGACAAGTCACAAATTAAGGTACCAATATAAAGTAAAATAATTGAAGCAACACCATGCAACTTTTGTCCCTGTATTGGTTGAAGCATAAAAGTACAAGTTACTTTGTTTTGAACTATGATTTATACTATGTATGTTTCATTTGTTTAATAGCTAACGTCCAGGCATCGTTCTCTCTCTCTATCTTCATTATTTAGTATGAGAATCATTGGATTGTGTGTCTGATGTTAGAGTATCTTCCTCCGATCACAATGACGACAGTAAACTACATACTTCCACACGTTTTCAGTAAGATCTCAGAGTTTGAAGATTACTCGCTCACCATCCAGCTGAACCTCACACTAATCAGGTCAGACAGGTCATGCACTTTAACCTCTGATGTGTAAAACTAATGGTGTTAAACTAATGCATGTATTAACTTCATGTGCAGGAGTATTTTCCTAAAGCTGGCATCTTTGGGCATCTATCTGTTCTACTTCATTAAAGCTCAAGCATCTATGAATCAAAAAACACACAAGGTTTGTTCAGAAGGGAAAAAGTTGTTTCTCCTAGAAAACAATATGCAAAGACACCAAGGTCTGTAATTAAAGGTCAGAGATCTTAGGAACTCATACATTTCTTAATAAATGATCTGAGCTGCTCTACATTCATTATAAAGCTCTATAGTCTTCCCGATTTGTGACTGTTTGTCTTTCTCCTGATGCATTTGAGGAGAAACATGACAATGTTCATACTAAAATGAAACAAATAAGATCTTTTTTAACAGGTTAAGCTGTGTGTATGTGTTTATATCAGTGCACAGAGAATGCGTTTGGGAAGGAGATGTACAAGCTCACCATCTTTAACCTCCTGGAGTGTTTCTTCAATGCGTTTTGTGTGGCCTACCCAAGAATGTGAGTTACTTATACTTTATTTAACCATTTAATACTTTATAGACCACTTTAGACATAAAATACATACGGGCCCCTCTGAGACCGCATATTTTAATAACTTAACACCACATTTGCATGTTTATGGTTCTCTGGTGTCGGATAATGCTAATATGACATGCAGCTCAACACAAAGTATTTTTGAAAGTGCTTTGTATTTGAAATGCAAAAGGTTTTCAAACAAACACAAAGTTTCTTGCCGGAATACAAAAGTTTTACAGTTGAGCGCAAATGTTTTGTTAGCAAATGCAAAGTTTCTTAGTGGAATGCAAAAGTTTTATAAGCTAATGCAAGGTTTTTCAGGGAACTGTTGAGAGCGAACACAAAGTTTCTCGGTGGAGCACAAATGTTTTATAAGCAAATGCAAAGTTTCATGGGCAAACGCAACAAATATTTCGCAAGCAAGCATCTCAATATCGCTTGGTTGAACGCAATTTTGTTAGAGAACACAAACGTTTTGCAAACGAACGCAAAGTTTCTCAGTGGAATACTTACTCTTGTCAGTGAATACAAACTTTCTGAAGCAGTGCAAAAGTTGTGCAAATGAGCGCAAGTTTTTTGAGCAAACTCAAAGTTTCTTTTATTTATGAGCTCACTGGAAAATGCAAAAGTTTTGCAAGCAAATGCAAAAGCGTCGAAATATAATTGTCCTCGGATCTCATTAATTTTCATTGACATGTCCCTTTGCATTAAGTACACTGATGCTCATTGTGAATCCCTTTTATGTATTTGCATTTTACATTTTTAATATTTTAATTATCTGCTTTTCATCAACTCACATACTCCAGGTTAGGAGACTCTGCTTTAGCTAATGACCACGTCTCATCGTAGGTTATTGGTGGAGAGGTTTCCATCCTCAAAGCTGGTGCAGTTATTAGGCAAGAAGCAGTTTGAGATCTCCTTCAATGTTCTGGATCTGGTCAACAGTCAGACAGTCACGTGGGTCGGCGTGTTTTACTGTCCTCTGCTGCCAGCCATCAACACCATCAGGCTGCTGTTCTTCTTCTACGTCAAGAAGGTTTGATGTTTGATTCACTTTTTTGAATAGAAAAGTCAAATCAAACAAAACTAACCTAAATGCTTTAGGGTATTATTTTAGAAACAGCTGTATACATTTATATTTAGTCATTTAGCAGACGCTTTTATACAAAGCGACTTACGAATGAGGACAATGGAAGCAATCAAAATCAACAAAATAGCAATATATGCGTGTTATGACAAGTCTCAGTTAGCTTAACGCAGTACATGTAGCAAGGTTCCGTTTTTTTTAATTATATAATAAATAAAAAGATTAGAAAAAGAATAGAGCAAGCTATGTTAGAGGCCTTTTTTTTTTTGCTTTTGTTAATTGTATAATAAATAAAAAGAAAACAAATAGATAGAATACAAAAGGAATAGAGAAGCTAGTGTTAGTTTTTTTTAAAGAAAACAAGCACTTAGTAAATGAATAGAATTAGAATAGAGAGTGCTAGAGATGTGCTTTTAGTAGTGCTGTCAAACGATTAATCGCGATTAATCGTATCCAAAATAAAAGTTTTTGTTTACATTATATATGTGTGTGTTCTGTGTATACTTATTATGTATATATAAATACACACACATACATTTTTTGAAAATATTTACATTTATGCATTTAGATATTCTTATATTTTATATTATATATAAATATGTTTAATATATAAACATAACATATTTTTCTTAAATATATACATGCATTTGTTTGTATTTATATATACATAATAAATAAACACAGTATACACACATATATTATGTAAACAAAAACTTTTATTTTGGATGCGATTAATCGCAATTAATCGTTTGACAGCACTCATTTTTAGCCATTTCTAGAAGATGGTTAAGGATTGAGTTGGGGGAACATTTAATGTAAAAGTCTGTGAAAGTGATTATAATGTAATACTATGATTTCTCTGTCTGTCAGTTCACAGTGGTGCGGTGTTGTGCGCCGGCTCAGAGAATGTTTCGGACCGCAAGTTCATCTGTTCTCTTCCATTTCATGCTGTTGTTGGGTCTCTTCATGGCTGTGGTCACATTAGTTGTCAATATCAACAGGTACTAATGCTGATAAATATCTATAATTTAGTACAGTTCTACATGCAAAACCAGTGTTTTTTCATGCACTGGTCAATTTACAGATTTTGGGCTATTTTGCTTTCATAATTTGTCTTCTTTCAGACTAGTGGAAAGAAAACATCCAAAATACACATTTAAGTGTACTTAATGTATTTGCATACATTTGCGTAATGTATTTCACAGTATTTTTTGATTAATGCATTGATAAAAAGAGAAATCCAAAATCCCTTCTGTAAAAACCTTTAACTCTAATATGCCAACAAAATCAAACAAGAATTTTAAACCAGGCTTTATCCAATGTTCAGAATTATTTTCTGGAAATTTATGCAGATTAATGCATATTTAATTAGACAATGCCAGTAGTCTTGAAAACTTGTAATACAAAACATGTGTCTTAACTGTCATTAATCAACTGGGGAAAGCTATTAACTAACATTTTCACCTGTGCTGCCTTAATAAAAGAAAATGAGACAATAAATATCTATTCTCCAAATATTTACTCAGCAGTTGTAATATGTGGCCTTATACTAGCGTGATGTTTCTCACACATTCATAAATCCTATCACATTCTCCTCTTAGGGTTGATCAGGGTGGCTGTGGCCCGTTTGAAGGCAACAGGACCGTGTTTAATGTGACGAGCGTGTGTTTAAAGACACTTCCGGATCCGGTCCAGACCACCATCAACTACATCTCATCTGAGGCCTTCGCCTTCACTCTCATACTGGCTGAAGTGTAAGTGTGTGTTAATGTACTTCTAATGCCGAATCCTAACCAGGTGTGACGGAATCAGGGTTATTATTGTGAATTAAAAATAAAACCATAAAAAAACACTTCAACATGAACTATATATATATAAAAAAAAATAATAATAATAATATATATACATATATGTATGTATGTATATACACTGGCACTCAAAAGTTTGGGATCAGTAAGATTTTTAATGTTTTAATGTTTTTTAAAGAAGTTTCTTCTGCTCATCAAGGCTAAATCTACTTGATCAAAAATACAGAATTTGGTTTTGTTATTTTGTGAAATATTATTGCAATTTAAAATAACAGTTTTCTATTTTAATATACTTTAAAATATAATTTATTTCTGTGATGCAGCGCTGAATTTTCAGCATCATTACTCCAGTCTTCAGTGTCACATGATCTTCAGAAATCATTCTAATATGCTGATTTATAATCAATGTTGGAAACGTTGTGCTGCTTCATATTTTTTTGGGGACCTGTGATATTTTTTTTAGGATTCTCTGATTAATAAAAAGTTCAAAAGAACAGCATTTATTTTAAAACTTTTGTGTTACAATATACAATGCTATTCAAAAGTTTGGGGTCAGTAAATTTTTTCTTTCTTTTTTTTAAAGAAATTAATACTTTTATTCAGGAGGGATGTGTTAAATTAATAAAATGTCATAGTAAAGACTTATATTGTTAGAAAAGATTTCTATTTTGAACAAATGCTGCTCTTTTTAACTTTGTATTCATCAAAGAATCAAATAAAAAAGTATCACAGGTTCCAAAAAACAATATGAAGCAGCACAACAGTTTCAACACTCGTAATAATCAGCATATTAGAATGATTTCTGAAGATCATGTGACACTGAAGACTGGAGTAATGATGCTGAAAATACAGCTTTGCTTCACAGGAATAAATTCTATTTTAAAGTATATTAAAATAGGAAACCAATAAGATTTCACAATATTACTGTTTTTTCTGTATTTTTGATCGAATAAATACAGCCTTGATGAGCAGAAGAAACTCCCTTAAAAAACATTAAAAAACATTTTTAAAAAGGCAACATTTCTCTTTTGTTGTTTAGTTTATGTTGAAGTTCAAAATAACTAAACTGTAAAAAAAAAAAAAAAAAAAATTTTGTTTCACCATAAAAAGTAAGTGATTTCCTGCCTTAAAAAGTTTAGTCAACTCAATTATCAAAGTTGTCACTTAGTACAGCTTAATATTTCAAGTTGACTAAACTTAAAATTTTAGGGCAGCACAACCACCTACTTTATGTGGAAAAAATAATGTACTATGTAAAATTAAATAAACTAAAACAAAAACTATACAGACAAATAAAAAACTAATAAAACTTACAAAAACAAATAACAAAATTTCTAAAATATTAACTTAAATTAAAATGAGAAAATAAAAAAGAGAAAATATGAAAATACAATCTAATGCAAAATATTAACCACATCGATGATACTAAAATAATACTGGTGATGCTAATAATAAGTTGATGCTATTTTTTTTTTGTAAGTAATTTTTTGTAAATGTACCGATGTTCATTTATGACCCGTTCTTCTGTTTCAGTGTCATACTGACGTCGTACGTGTCTTGTGGACGAGCGAATCGTAAAGCCATCGAGAGACTGAAGGACATGTTGGTGATGGTGAGTGTGACGTGGACAGAACTGAGCAGAAGTCAAAGACGTGCAGTTTCATTAATTGCATTCCTTTAGCAGATTCATTTATGCAAAGTGACATACGAATAAAGAAAAATCCGAACACAATGTTCAGTGTTTGCCAACATGATGCTCATGCAAGTAATGCAATTTGCAACATTTCCTGTCCTATTCTACGACTGAACTATAGATAAACATGTTATAAACCACAAAACTACAGATATTAATAATGTCTATCCTTCTGTGACATTCAGACTGTTTTTTCGTCTGTATTTTCTCTACAGTGCAGCTCTGATAAACGCTTCCTGGTGAAGCAGCACTCGACGATCATGAGACGACAGCAGAGAACACGCTAACATCCCGTGAAAAAATACGATAAAATTTAAACAAATGGTAACTTAAAAACTTCCTCTTTGTTTAAAAAAACAAACAAGAAATTACACTGAACAACTTGATCTGAAGCTATACTCAGCAAAAATGGTCTGTGTGTTTATAAGTGTCATGAAAAACTAAATTACACCAGCTTTTGGCTGTAATGTAAATAAACATCAGAGGGGAAATAAAGTAAATTCACCAAATGTATGATATGAGTCTTTTAAAGTTGAGGAAGAGGCAGGATTTGCACTGATTTCATCTCATTCAGAGCTTTATTCTCTGTACTCATGACCTTTGACCAAAGTTCACCTAAATGTCAGTTTAATGTGCAAAGGCCTGTTTACACCAGTAACAATAACTATATTTGCATCCACACCAACGCACAATAATGTTTTGTTTATTATAGGCATGCTGCAGTTTTGTTGCCTGTCACTTTAAATGCTTTTAAAGACTGATGGATTTTGATTGGCTGTCAATGTTTTTATTGTTCATCAGATGGAAAATAATTGCTTTGAATGTGATTCCAACATGGTTCCTCTGTAGTTATCGTTATACAGTAGTTGTGTTGTGGAAATGTTATAATTGTATTCACTGTCCTCGTTGTGAACGGGCTTTAAATATCAACATACTGTATCAGTACTGTAAAGTATGTTTGTGTTCTGTGATGTTTATGGAAACAGTATTTTTGCAATTCGTGTGGTACTTTTAGTGTTTTTACATTTTAAAGCTCTTGGTCAGTATTATTCACACATAATATAATAATTTTGTTATGCTTTAGTTCCTTAAGTGTGTGCATTTCAGTTCATTTGTAAATGTATTCTCACAATAAAGTGTTATATTAGTATCACTGATGTACTATTTTAGTTTTTGTTCATATTTTGATTTAGATTTTATTTTATATTTTCAGTTTTCATTTTAAATTTTAGTTAAAGATTCAGTAATTATAGGCCAAGAACTGAAGGTGCGGAGGCACCTGTTGTAATCGTTAGCGTTCTTTTTTTAGCCCATAGAACCGCTTGCGGGAAAGTTGTGAAATTTGGCACACTGATAGAAGACAGTCCCAACATTAACCACAGCAAATTTGGAGTCTCTAACTCAAACTCTCTAGCGCCACCACTTGTCCAAATTTGCACTCATGTTTATGCTAATAACTTTTGAACCGTAAGCCATAAAAGTAAAATTCTTTAAAAAAAATTTAAAAGATTTTTTCCTCTAATTCCTTGGCTCATATCAAGTCGAATGGACACCAAAATTCAAAAATCGTAAGGTTTAGTTTTTTTGCTATTTTTAATTGTTCGTAAAACCTACTTTTTCGAACTCGTCCTAGGCCGTTGCACCGATTGTCACAAAATTTGAACCAGATCATCTTCAGACCATGCTGGCAAAAAGTTATGGAATTCAAGTTGATTAGTCAAACCGTTCTCGAATAGCGCACAAACGAATTCTACGAAAAGCATGCAAAAATGGATGTGAGGCTATATCTCCGCAACAGTTTGGCGTATTGAGACCAATCTTGGTGTGTGTTATGAAAAGCATGACCTGAGGCTACCTGCAGTGTTTCGGAGCTGTGCCCCCTAGTGGTCAGGAGATATGAAAAATGCATATTTTTGCTAATAACTTCTAACTTCAAAACTGGTCTCTTTAGATTCGGTGCATCATGCCGAGACGAATAATACCCAGTTTTCCCATGTCAGCCATTTTGGGCGTCGGACATTTTAAATTATGTTCTAAAACGCTGTATTTTACGGATGCATTAGCGTATCATTACAAAACACGATGTGGTTCTTCGGCACCATACCCTGATGGTACTCAAAAGGTTTTGGGTCAGCGCCACCTTGTGGTCAAAAGTTAAAATGAAATTTCAAAAAATGCTAAAAACTTTTGCTTACATTAGCCTATTGTAATGAGACTGATGTTGCTAGATTCCTTGTATCATGCCGAGAACACTGATGCCAATTTTGCCAATATTGGCTGAACTTCCTGTCCACCATTTTGATTCATGTTAAAAACCTACTTTTTAACTCCTCCTAGACCGTTAGTTCGATTTTCACCAAATTTGGCTTGAATCATCTTCAGACCAAGTTGGCAAAAAGTTATAGGAACGGTTTTCGTTTAGTGCATCAGCGAATTTGCTGGAAAGATGCCAAACTGCATCTGAGGCTGTATCTCTGCAAAGGTTTGACATATTTACACCAAGCTTTGTATGTGACATTGTCACCTCACACTGACCACGCCGCATCAATTTGGTAACATCGCCACCTATTGGTCAAGCGTAATAAGCCATTCATTAACCTTTAATTATGAAACTTTTGATTGCATTAGCCTATTGTAATGAAACTGGCTTAAAGCTTTGACATAATGACAACAAACTTTGTGTGTGCCATTGTCACATCACATAGAACACACCAAAATGATTTGATTACAGCGCCACCTGTTGGTCAAAAGTGATAAGCCATTTAATCATATTTCTAGAAATTGAATTAGATTTTTCAGCCATTTCAAATACAATCATCCTAAAATTGCTTTTATTACTCATTGTTGCATTTGGTCTGATGCTCCATGCCATGCTAAACTCCTAATTTTGCCACTGGAGTGCTTGGCCCTGTAATTGCTGCTTGCAGCTATATTTTTGTTGTGTGTTTTTGTCAGTTTAATAACAATATTTTTCATTATTTTTTTATATGTCTAGTTTTTAAGTTTTCGTTTTTGTTATTTTAGTACTTCAAGTTGAACTAAAATGAAAATAAGAAATGTTGTCTTGGCTGAAATAAAATAATTTTGCAATTTTTTAAAAATATTTTATTTCAGTATTTTCAAGTAATGAAAGACTATTTTTATGGTTTTAGTTTTAGTTAATGATAATAACTAACTGTTTGATTGTGTAAATGCGTCTCTTGTTGCTTCATTGACAGAGAAGAAGCTCCTTATTTCTGACGAACACATGATAAGAACGACCTGCGTTGCGCTGATATCACACTCACACTCACATTCACAGACGCACACACACACACACACACACACACACACACTCACACACACACACAGTCAGTAGTCGACCGAACGCCTGTATGATGGCTGGAAGCCTCCGTTTCCTCCTCCTGTCACTCTGTGGTGAGTTACTGATATATTTACGAATATATTTATCAATGAAATACTTCATTTACTCATAAAGTTCACAGTAAACATCACTTATTGTATATTTACTGGATTCTCCTTCTGTGTTTCAGTTTTGTTGGAACCTGTGACAGAAATCGGTACTTCTATTTATTATTTATTTCACTCATCCTGTGCTTAATGCTTTTGTTTGTTTTTTAAGCATGAACTTTTTTGTATTTAACCCTATATTTAAGATTTATTTATTATGATATAAAATTTGCATTTAAAATTTCCATCCATTTGAATTACACAATGTTAACATAATTAAACTTGATGTGATGCATATTTGTCAGTCATACGTAAGTGAAACAAGAATGAGTTTCATGTAATAGTATTAATAGAGTGAATATGTTTTAAATACACAATAATCAGGTTTATATATTTTTAAACTTATCCAATCTAAATCTATTTTTCTTTCACAATTAACATATTTATGCAGATTCTAAGCAACCGACTTACTATGTACTTGTACTATTACTATTGAAACCAAATAGATGCACATGCTTAATAATAAATGAAGCTATGATTAATTTTTTAGAAATTTTATGCATGTTTGGTTGATCTCTGTGCAGGTGGATTGCTTCTGAAACCAGTTCTGTCTGGACCCAGTCAGGCCTATGTGAGATCTGAAGTCCAGTTTGACTGCGCGGTTCCAGGCTGGTCTTCACCTCTGACCTATGAACTCTGGAAGGACGCAGGGGATCTTATTGCAGCAGAAAACAACATCAAGGTCACCTTCACCCTACAGGTCACTGAGGAGTCAGAGGGCGAGTACTACTGCAGACTGACCACTGGAGGTCAAACCAGCAACTCCATCCTCTTCCATGCAGTGAGTGAGTAAAATGTGCTGAATTCATGTGTGCATTATTATAATTAAAGGGGTTATGAACTGCCTATTTTGTACTGTTCTCTGAGGTCCACTTATGTTATCAAGATTTTGGTTATTGGCTAATAGTTGTGTATGTTTGACAGCCTACATCCTTCATAGATGGACGCTGCTGTGATTTAGGTTAAAAACGCATGAATCTTTATCGGGGGATCTTTATCGTTTGGTTTCTGTGTAGACCTCTCTCGTAAACACTACATGGGCTTAAACAGACAGTGATGTAGAATCGGTGGGCGGGGCTAAACATACAGTGATGTAGAATCGGTGGGCGGGGCTAGGGGTGGGCGATATGACCAAAATCTTATATCACTATATGACTAATTTTATATCACGATAACGATATATATCACAATATAGTTATTTTTTTCTTTTAAAAAGATTTTTATGATATTAAAATCTTTGATACCATATTTTAATTTTCATAATCCTTGTCACCAATGTCAATATCAAACTAATACAAGCCTAAAAAAAGACAAAAAAAACTCAAGCTCACTGAAGATAAATAGTCAGTGATGAAATAAAGATAAGAAAATAATTGCAAGCAATAGGACAAAAAACTACAATAAAGAAATGCTACATACATTGGTCTTCACTGTGTTATTTATATCTATCTCTCTGTCTATAGATAGAGAGATAGATATAATTAACACATGTATTATAGATTCTATACATATATATAAATATATAATTATTATTTTTTTAATTTCTTCTTATTAAAGTTACAAAAGTGATTTAGTCAAGTGCAGTGAGGGATTTTCTCTCACTGTTGTTTGATTAATATGAATGGCAGATGTAAGGTCCACGAATTGGTCCAACGGAGATATCCAATTGTAGATGAAGGTTTCCTGTGTGTTCGGTCTTTTCAGCGTGCAAAGTTATTAAATTTAGGTTAAATTCAAATCTGACTCCTTTTTATTATTTAATCTGACTCCATTTTATTATGACCTCGAACTTAGGTTGAAATGCAAATTGGTTGTTTGTCTGTTTCTAATTAGTATTCTTCTGATATTTGATTATTCTATTTAACTCGTTACTTTATATTTACTCGTTCATTCGGGAGCTCATGTCACTAGCAAGGATACAATGTAATCTACTAGAGTCAATAATTACAGAGTAAAACAGAGTAAGATCAAATGTAACAATTTATTATCAGTCAGATAAATATGTATTATGCCAATTACATAGCCAATTCAGAGATATCAAATCATATCAATACAAAACATTGAATAGATAAATCTATGAGTAAAAGATGCATACCTGACTTTATAGAAATACATAGTGTGAAGTATAGAGACACACCACACTACGGGCTTCTGGCTACAGAATTGCCCTGATCTTCTTGCAGTTTTCACTTAAATATCTTTAGACCAAGACAATCATCCCCAAAATGGAGACAGAAACTAACAATTGAAATTTGCATTGATCAAGTAGAGTTAACACCTTTTGGGACAGAAAGTAATTAGCATGAAGGGCACTGGGAAACGGCACACACTCTATAGTGAGTCAAATATCTCTAAACTCTTAGGATCTGTATCACCTTTTAGTTTACTTCTTGTAAGAATGAGACCATTGTACCAGACGCCCTGAGACTATACAAATGATACCAAACATGACTGTAAATATCACCTGCATTCATGTAGAACATTATGTTCTACTATTGACTATTCTGAGTGAGCTGAGTGAAGGGAAGGATGGGTGAGGGGAAGGAAGGGGATGAAGAGGAACCAATGTATATGTGAGAGACGTTTTCCCGCATTTTCTCTCTGTGGGATGTGGAAACAGATGTCTGTATGTTAATGCACTGTGTGTATATTGTCTGTCTCAGAAGATAAAAGTGTTTGAGGTTCTGTAATTCTTACAGTTTCCTCCCTTTGACCACGTGGGTCAATTCCAGATGATTCCCAAAGGAGTCACATGTCAGACACTTATTGTAGTCCTTGTGATGTAGTATTTGCAGTTGTAGAAGCCTTTAGAAAGGCCTTTGTGTATTCTCAACAGGTGCATGTAGCTTGAATTCAGCAGGTGGATGAACGGGTTCAGGGCTTCATCTGTCTGGTTGAGAACAACCTGTGTGCATAGTTCATTCAATCAATCCAGGCCCTTTTCCCTTGATGTGTCTTTCCATCATGGAGAAACTTCTGTCTCTAGTGACACCTTCCCAGGACTTTCCTGCCTCTTTTGATGAATCTTGTCACCTCCAATTGTGCAGATTTCTGGGCAGACTCCAACAGGTGAAGGGCTGGTTACACACTGCTTTGTGTGAGACACCTAAACAGCATCTTAATGGCTCACTGATTGAACAATGATGAACTTGATGTCATTTAAAGGTGGGAAGAAAGCTGTTAGATGCGATACAAGAACATAAAACAAAAAACACAAGGTAGGTTCATGTAAGCAGGTGCGAATGGTACATTGGGTCTCAGGTGTCTTTTGAGGTCTCATGTCATAAAGTGGTCTCATTTTAAAACAGCCAATTCCTCACTATCACTCTGATGGAGTTTAATGGTAGTGGAATTTAAGAATGCTTGGTCTGAGTAGCTTCAGTGAAAAGTCTAATCTAATCTAAATATCTAATCATTTTGACAATGTTTCTGTTATTAGTGATATGTTGGGAAAGCAGTGGGCCCTCTGGTTTGCCAACCATCCCAATAACAATCAGAAATTTAAATATTTAGAATTTTTAAATGGCAGATTTGCCTCTGCATTCAGAATTATACATCATCAATTTGTGACAGTAGCCGTACAAATATATTATGTTTTCCATGAGTTGGCAGACGGTTGTAAGTAGCAAATGTTATGTGTGTCTTTCTGAGACTGTCATCGTGGGATTAACTATGTCCTATGTGTGTGAAGCTATGTGGTTCTGTCAGTGTGAAAATGAACAATAGATCTTTAGTGGAGTACAACATTTTGGAATCTAAGCCATTACTGTCTTCTATGATTTTCAGACTGGATAGTCTAGATGATGCTATAGTGGAGGTGTGTGCTCTGTGCTCGTGTCTGGGAGATGGATGGAGTCTAATCTATAACAATCTGTGTTGCAAAGTTTAGTTGCAGTTAATTTAGGATATTTTTCATTATTTTTCTAGTAAATTTAGAAGATCAGATGGTGTTATGTGGCTGCATTTAACTGTGGAATATTAATGCTAACCAGTCCTTCTGATCAGATACAAATTTTGGTTGGTGCTGCCCAGCGAAGATTGAATTGGTTTGCTATCGCTTGTGCCACACTATTGAAATGAAAACACACCTCCTCCCTTTTGGCACTGGGTAGCATATCAATCTGCCACAAGGTCTTAGGTCTAAGTTGTCACAAATTGCATTCATGTGTTAACTCATTTGAATATGAAAAGATGTTGGGGAGCTGGGAAGACTCAGAGCTGATGCAATGCACAATCACTGTTTTTATGTTTCAAAGGCCTATTTATTTCAGTCTATTTAAAGACTAATTGAAGGTACAGTGACTTCTTGCTGATGTGTGAGGAGAGCATTTTCATTGTTAAGACAATTATGAAATCACGCTGTGGCCACATGGCAATTCTATGCTCCTGTACATGGTTTAACTGCAGCTATATGGAAAATAGCAGAGTGTACCACTCAGGAGACAAACAAATTCAACATAGATAGACACACATGCAATTTGAAATTGCTATGCAATTACAGCATTACAGTTATTCCAATTTCACACAAGACACATTGTCTAGTATGCATGTAGCATCTACAACCTAAGTGTTTCACACACTTACAGTAAAGCAGTCATGTGTTTGTTTTTAAAGAATAAACTCAACTAATCTATGTGCACATTTAGTAGCACAAACAACTATAATGTGTGTTCTGTGTGCACAATGTTTAGCACAATTATAAATTTGAAAATACAAACAGGATTATTGAAATTTGGATGTTTGCATATTAAACTCATTGTTATTAAGCTGCTAACCCACTAGCAAGTGAAGTCAATAGCTGGAGGCCTTGCATGAACAATACAGTTAACTCACTAAGAGTTTTACCTGAGGATGACTTGTTACATGTAAACCACTGATCTTTGCCTTTAGAAAGTGATATCCTATGTTTCAGAAAATAAGGTGGAGGTCTACCCCTTCCCAGTGACCAGCATTTTTCCTCTGTATGGCCTATTTTGTGACAGGAACTACAAAACCTGCTGTCTTTGCCATAGGGTTGTCTGTTGTGTTCTCCTGGAGTTTGAGGTTTTCATGACTCTCTAATGCTTCCTTTCTGGTACATGACTCTGTTCTATTATGGTGCTGCATCAGCTTAAGAACTGAAACTGGCACGCTATCTTGAGCAGTGGCACATGCTTTCTCTGAACTAAAAGTTCTAGTCACCTCTTCCAAGAAGTGGACATGCTTTTCAGCCCCATTGCTGTTAGAATAATTTGTGCTTTTCCCTTCTGTTAACCCCTGTGCAGATGCAATAGTGCGGTGCTTTGATTTCCATCTGTTTTCTATCCTTGAACCCCAATCCACTATCGCTCTGAACATGTTTTCGGCTGGATCTACTCCGTTTGACAATGCCTTTTGGACTGGAGTGCCAGCATTGTTCTTTATGAGTTGTACTAATGGTTCGTGTTCTTCTTGTCTCTGAACGGGAGCTCGGTTATGAGTTTCTCTCCGTGTTTGTAGAAGTAATGTAGAAGCAGGCGTTGATCTTGTTCTGTGGAGGCGGAGCTTATCTACACTATTACATCATAGAGTAGAACATTCTACAAGCTGTCATTTTGGCAGACTGCCTTCAATATAAGCTGTTTTTAGACTAACAAGGAAGTTCTGAAACTCACAGGATGTGTTTATAGTACAATGACCTCTTATATGTCAAAAGATCAAGGGAATTTTGGTTTCTCAGTTCATGACCCCTTTAAAGATGACGACCTTCAGTCGATGAAGCCACAAGTACATGTCAGATGGTGTTGTTTTAGTATTATTTACTATCATAGTTTTTGTTAATATTTTGAATGAACCCTTATTTAATATTTTCAGTTTTCATTAAAAGTTTTAGTAATTTACAGTAATTATGTGCTTTTGTCATTTTATTAGTTTTTCTTTTAAATATTACTTTTTGGGTTTAATTTAAGATTTAAACTTATTTAGTATTCAAGGTTAATTTATTTTTATTGTATATCAGTTTTAGATCAGTTTTATTTTTTATTTATTTCCACTAATTTTAGTTAGTAATTTAAACTTAATTCAGTTAGTTGCCAAGGCAACATTTCTAATTTTTGTTTATTTTTTAGTATGTCCATGTGCTTTTGTCATTTTTGTTACTTTTTTTAAACACTACTATTTAGGTTACTATTTTTATTTTTAATTTCAGTTTTAGTTTTTATTTATTTCCAGTTAGCAATTTAAGAGCTTCAAATTCAACTTTTTTTCAGTTAGATGCCTATTTTTTCACGTAGTATTTATATTTTTAGTTTTTAGTTAATTTTTTTAGTAATTTTGTTACGTGCATTTTTACTTATTTATTTATTTTTTAATATTACTAGATTAGGTTTAATTTATTTTAATTTATTTCCAGTTAGTATTTTTATTGCTTTAACCTAAACTTAGTTACCAAGGAGAATAATTTTAGATTAGTTTTCATCTAGTTTTATTTTATTATTAGGTTTATTTTATTTCAGATTTATTTCAATTCAATGTTTTTTTAAAGATAAGTTTAAGTTAAAGGGTTAGTTCACCCAAAAATGAAAATTAGCCCATGTTTTACTCACCCTCAAAGCATGCTAGGTGTATATGACTTTCTTCTTTTAGACGAATCCAGTCGAAGTTATATTAAAAATTATCTTTGCTCTTCCAGCGTTAGAATGGCAGTAGGTGGGTGTTTATGTTCTACAGTCCAAAAGTAGTCAAATAAAGTGCGTGCATCTATAATAAAACATGCCTCACATGGCTCACAAGAAAAATATCCATATTTAAAATGTTATAAATACTTTTACGTTATAAATGTTATAACTACGCGCGCTTTATTTGACGTCTTTTGGACTGTTGTACAAAAACACCTGCCTACTCCCATTCTAAAGCTTGGAACAGCAAGGATCATTTTTAATATAACTCTGATTGGATTCGGCTGAAAGAAGAAAGTCATATAGGATGCCTTGAGGTTGAGTAGAACATGGACTAATTTTCATTTTTGGGTGAACTAACCCTTTAAAGACAATAACCCTGGTCGTGTGCCATCATGTTTCATTAAACGATATTGTATAATAGTTCTGTCCATGTTAGTTCCTGTCGTAGGAGCCCGTTTGAGCTCAGATCCTGATCCAGCGATCGTCAATGAAGGACAGAAGCTCGTCCTGCGCTGTCTCGTCAGGAAGGGGACGCATCTGTCCTTCACATGGTACCACAACACACAGTTAGTGAAGTCCTCATCAGAGCTCCACCAGATCTCTGGAGACACTCTCACGGTGTACAGGGCGACTGAGACGCATGCTGGGATATACTCATGCACAGCTCAAAACCAGATGACCGTCAACCCCAGATTCTCCAGCAGCCAAGACCTCCACTTCATTGTCAAAAGTAACAAACTTAACAACTCTCACTTCTGCATTTCAACGAAATGACACTTTCCTTTCTCAGTCCATTTAATTTTTCAGTCATCTTCATAAAGAGACACTTTCATCATCCAATCAAGTCTTGTGCATTTGATTTTGTTGAATATCCTGCAGTGTATGAATAACCTATAGTAATTTTGTTATGTGCTTTTGTCATTTTTACTAGATTTGTTTTAATTATTTCTGTTTAGATTTAATTGATTTTCTTAGTTTTAGTTTTTATTTATTTCCAGTTAGCAATTTTAGTGCTTCAACCTAAACTTATTTCAGTTAGTTGCCAAGGCAACATTTCTAATTTTTGTTTTTCATCTAATATTTATATTTTCATTTCTAGCTTTTGTTTTAGTAATTTTGTTATGTACTTTTGTAATTTTTTTAGGTTTAAGTTTATTTCACTTTTAATTTTTATTTATTTCCAGTTAGCAATTTTTAGTGCTTCATCTTAAACTTATTTCCATTTTCTTATCTCTAATTTTCGTTTAGTTTAAGCTTTTTCATCTAATATTTATATTTTATTTTTTATATTAATTTAATGTGCTTTTGTCATTTGTATTAGTTTTTTTTATATATATATATAACAATTAGGTTTAATGTATTTTTATTATTGCTGTCAAACGATTAATCGCGATTAATTGCATCCAAAATAAACGTTTTGTTTATATAATATATATGTGTGTACTGTGTATGTTTATTTATTATGTATATAAATACACACACATACAGTATATATTTTGAAAATATTTACAGGTATTTACATGTATATATTTATATTCATATAATTTATATTATATATAAATATATTTAATATATAAACGTAACACATTTTTCTTAAATATATATATGCATGGGTGTGTATTTATATATACATAATATATATACACAGTACACAAACATATACTATGTAAACAAAAACTTTTATTTTGGATGTAATTAATCGCGATTAATCGTTTGAGAGCTCAAATTTTTATTTGATTTATTTTCAGTAATTTCAGTGATTCAACCTAAAGTTCAACAGTTAGTTGCAAAGGCAACATTTCGTAGTTTTGTTTAGTTTACTTTTTTAATGTAATATTTATATTTTATTTTATAGTTTAATTCATAGTCATTTTGTTATATGTCTTTTTGTTATTTTTATTATTTGTAATGCTAATATTTGGTTTACTTTATTTTATTTGTTTTGGTTCATTTTTCATCTATTATTTATATTACTTTTTTTTTTTTTGTATTTCAGATTCATTTCAATTAACACTTTTACCGTCCAATCAAGTCCTGTCCATTTATTTTCACTGAATATGAATATCCTACTTCAGAATTGCAAACTGTTTTGTATCGATTTTCAATGCATGTTTTCTGGTTTTCAGAGCACATCTCGGCGCCCTCGTTATCGTTTACGGTCTTCTCTAACGGCTCCAGCCTAACAGCGAACATCAGCTGCCGCTCGGAGCGTGGATCTCCGCCCGTGACGTTCAGATTGATGTTGGACGGACTGGAGCTGGATGTGAAACGAGTGGATTCGTTAGAGTCCTGGTTCGTTCTGCCCGTCTCTGTGGGTCTGGATCTGGGAGCCGCTCGATGTAAAGCACAAACGGACACACAGCAACTAATATCTGATCCCGTGCATTTACTTGTAGGTGAGTTTGTGAGTAACACGGATGATGTGAAGAACATCTGAGCGTTGCTTCATGCAGCTGCTTGACTACAACAACCGCCTTAAACTTACAATTAAATTTAATGTGTATTTGAGTGTATTTTGGGACTTGCACTGATAAATGAAATACCATGTTTTCTGCAAAATAAGTTGTGTGTTTAAAGTGCTGAGTAATTATTAATCGCGATTAATCGCATCCAAAATAAAAGTTTTTGTTTATATAATATATATGTGTGTACTGTGTATGTTTATTTATTATGTATATATAAAGACACACATACAGCATACATTTTGAAAATATTTACATGTATATATTTATATTCATATAATTTATATTATATATAAATATATTTAATATATAAACATAACATATTTTTCTTAAATATATGCATGTGTATTTATATATACATAATAAATATACACAGCACACACACATATATTATGTACACAAAAACTTTTATTTTGGCACTAGTTTTTTATCATTTGAATTGTGCTGATTCCAAAGCGTCTTATATAATGCAATAAACGTCAAGCATTTGTTACGTGAGCACAAGTTTATTTGTATAGCATATTTCTCACATGCTGGTAGTTTAAATTCCGCTTAAATAAATGAGTTAATTCTTTGTGTTAATAATAAATTCTGTTTATAATGAATGCCACTATAATTTATGCTTGTTTTATGCATATTACTTTGTATTTCATTCCTGTTCTTTTCTGAATACCATTAGATTTCAAGTATTTGTTGTGGAGTATAAAACACAGTATAGCATTTGGTTTTATTTACCAGTATTTTACATTGTTTTTGAATGTAATAATAAAATGTGATTTATACACTGATTCAATTTATCTTTTTTTTTTTTTATAAAATACAATTTTGACCTGCTACGACTTATTTTCAAGAAAATATGGTAAAAGATTATTTTTCTAAGATGTAAATAAAACAGATTATTGAAATACTTTTAACAAGAAAATGCTATTTCAGACTTTTGACTTGAAATTTCACGCTCAATTCAATGTGTTAGTTGTTTCTTTCTAATTATTTGTGAAATTTACTAGCAATTTCTGTGTAAAAATTATTTCAAAGTAAATCCTACACCAAATGTTTGTCAGTGTAATAAGTGAAATACTCATGAAATCACAAATGCTCACAGGAGATGCTGAATCAATATTTCTGTGCATCCAAAATAATAAATACAAACTATTTCACAGACTGATCTCAGAAACAAACCCAATGTACAGATGTGCTGATGAATGTCTCATTTACATGCTACGAAGTGTTTCAGTCAAAACTCTGAATATGTCACTAACTTTTGGCAAATGCAGCAACTAGTTCATCCTCAAAAGCAATTCATTCATTCAAACAATTGTGTTTTTAAACTTGAGGCAGGTTGTATAAACTGCTTAGACTAGTCTTAAAAAGTTTGTCATCTAATTTTTTTCTTCTTCATAACCATTTTAATTCAGTTACAAATAGATAGATTGGTCTAATTTGAGTATGAAAAATAAGACTGATTACCCCTTGTCTATTGCTAGTTGGTGAAACTAGTTCTTAAGACACAGTTAGTGATGGGCGCTTTTGAAGAACTGCTTCGTGAAGCTTCGAAACATTTGTGAATCATTTGTGTCAAAAATTGTGTCAATCACATTTACACACTGCCTCCGAAACTTTCGACCGTCATAAAAAAATTCGGATCAGGTTCGATTTTCTGCGTTTTCGCATCCGTAGCATGCATTTGATAGGAAAGGATGAGGAATGCGGAAAAACGCATGTGAAAATTTCGGACTCAGTGTGCAATGACCTTTAACGTGGAAAACGCTTAACGTGGCTTAATGCATTAAAACTGTGTTTTTAAAGGACCAAACTCAGTAAACACTATATTTATAAAGCATATAATGTACAGACAAGCAGATGAGTCCAGAATAAGAACGCAAAATGCTATCTCACGACCACGTATTTTCGTACGTATTTTACGAGGTGGCTAATTCGTGCGAATTCGTACGACCTCACTCGTACGGTTTTGTACGATTTGTCTAAACCCCAGTGACGGGTAGGTTTAGGGGCGGGGTTAGGTGTAGGTCATTCGTACAAATTCATACGAAATGACAACTCGTAAAATACTAAGATTTAGCAAAAATCGTATGAATTTGTACGAGTGAGGTCGTACGAATTCGCCACCTCGTAAAATATGTACGAATTGCCGTGGCTGGAACGCAATTGGGAGAAAAATGCTTAACGTGGCTTAATGAATTAAAACAGTGTTTTAAATGACCAAAGTCAATAAACATTATTAATGAATTATACTATGTACAGACAAACTTCAGTTTGGTCTTTTAAAAACACTGTTTTAATGCATTAAGCCACATTAAGCGTTTTCCTCCCATAGAAAACCGTAAAACGCTTAACGCATAATTAAACGTGTTGCGTTCTTTATTCTGGACTCATCTGCTTCTCTGTACACTGTGTGCTTTATTAATAATTTGTTTATTGAGTTTGGTCTTTTAAAAACACTGTTTTAATGCATTAAGCCACGTTAAGCGTTTTTCATGTTAAGCGTTTTAGAATGTCCCCTTTGAAACACTGGTTCGGAGCGCGTATCAAACTATCACGTGATTTCAGTAAACGAGGCTTCATTATGTCATAACTGTTATGAAATGTTTTGAAATTTCAGTGGTTTGCTATTGGGGGGTGAACTCTGTAAACCAGTGAATCATGCGAGTTCATTGAGATCGCCCCCCCAGCGACGAAACATTGAACCAGCGTCTCTGATCTCAGATCAGTTTCATCAATTTGTAGACATTTTTAATGAGACATTTGTGTAATTAAAAGCATGAGAATTAGTTAATAGTCTCTTACTGGCCTCTATATAGAAGCTGTCCATAAAACAAACAAAGCAAGCCCTGCAAATTAATATAAAATATTTTTAAAACCACATATTATACAGACACTTCATATTTAATGGTATTTTATTATTTGTATTGCATTTAATGTATTATACTTTAAATAAAACATTTGCAATGGGTTTTTAAAAGCTGTTTTTATGTTAAGTTTTTGTTGCATCTTTTTGCACTCACTTTTGACCAGCAGGCGCTGCGTGACTAGTGTGTGTTGTTTCGAACGCTTCAAAACAGTGAATCATTTTGCGAAGCATTGGACCTTTTTCACATTTCCAGGTTTCTCAGCAGCGGAAGTCGTCATAGCTGGGTTAACTTGAAGAGCAGTGAATGGGAGAGTACCACAAATATATTTTTTGCATTATAGAGAGACTGATAACTGCAGTCAGACGAGAGAGCGATGTCAAATTTACGTTAACCGTTAAACGTGTCATCACAGTGAAAAGGGTCCACTGGTTTAATTGATTCGAAGCTTCGAAAAGGTTCCTTTCTCCCATCACTAGACACAGTCTTAAAGGGATAGTTCACCCAAAAATGAAAATTCTGTCATTAATTACTCACCCTCATGTCGTTCCAAACCCGTTCATCTTCGGAACACAAATTAAGATATTTTGATCAAATTTAACAACTCTCTGACCCTCCATAGACAGCAACGCAACTGTAATGTTCCCAGATCCAGAAACGTAGTAAGGACATCAGTGTTTTAACCGTAATTTAAAGAAGCTATGAGAATACTTTTTGTGGGCAAAGAAAACAATAATGACATAATTTATTCAACAATTCTCAAAAATCAGCGTTGTTTACGTTTAGTAGAAAGCGCTTGCATACTGAATATAAACAACGCTGATTATGTTGTGGAGTACTCTCCAAAAATGGCGGAAGATGGTAACTCGGGGAGAAGAATTGTTGAATAAATTATGTTAATATTGTTTTCTTTGGGCACAAAAAGTATTCTTCTTAAATTACGGTTGAACACATGGAATATTTTATTGATGTCCTTACTAGGTTTCTGGACCTGGGAACATTACAGTTGCGTTGCTGTCTATGGAGGGTCAGAGAGTTGTTAGATTTTATCAAAAATATCTTAATTTGTGTTCTGAAGATGAACGAAGGTCTTACAGGTTTGTAACGACATGAGGGTGAGTAATTAATGACAGAATATTCATTTTTGGGTGAACTAACCCTTTAACATAGTGACAATGTTTATGCAACCGGCCACTGTTTGTGTTAGTTCCAGTAGGTGGCGCTGTGCGTGTGACAGTAACGTACCTTTATGATGTCGACGGGATGGTGGCAGCCGCTCGGCTCAAATGCGTCCCAGACAGAGGAACGTTTCCCACGTTCTCCTGGAGTCTGAACCGTTCCTCCCTTCCAGCAGAGGGCGACGCTCACGCGGTCACTCATCACGGGCAGATCTTGATCCTCACAGAAGTCAGCGCTGGGTTTTACCGCTGCAGAGCGAGGGACAGTTTTAACCACAGCTCAGTCTGGGTGGAGAGCGAGGACATCTTTATTCAGAAGACAGGTGAGTGTGTCCTTCACGTCCAGTCAATTTCCAGAAAGATGCAGAAGTCGATGAGGGTTGTGTTTGTTCTCGCACAGATTTGGCGGCGACACCCGTGGAGGTCATTGCATTGGTTTTCTGTGGTTTCCTGTCGATTGTGATCGTGTTAGGATCATTCTTTATGTTCTGGAGCACCAAGCGCAGAAACAACACCTGCAAACATCACAGTAACCGTGAGTACACTCATTACATCATGTGTTAACAGAGAACGTTCTTAGAACGTTTGGTTAACGTTTCGGCAAGGTTCTCTCAACGTTATGATAAAAAATGTGCTTCCAGTAACATTAATAGAATATTCGTTCAAAGTTATCTGGTCTTTAATAATGTTCTCAAAACATTACATCATTCATGGAACGTTTTCTCAAACATGTTAGTTGGACGTTCGTCTAACTTTAAATTTGTTTTTTTTTTAACTATATTCTTTTATTTATAACATTTATTATTGCCGACTGTCAAAGTTCTGAAAAAAAAAAAACATTTCTAGCAATGTTAATATAATGTTCGTGCAAAGTTATTTTCCTTTAACGTCCTCAAAACTTTAGCATTATTTACACATCGTTCATGGAACATTTTTCTGAAACATTTTTGTTGGACGTTTGTCTAACTTTTTATTGTTATTTTCTATTACTATAATTTTCATATTTTTTATAACATATATATATATATATATAATATCATATCATGTGTGACCCTGGACTACAAAACCAGCCTTAAGTGTCAATTTTCGAATTGAGATTTATACATCATCTGAAATCTGAATAAATGCGCTTTCCATTGATGTATGGTTTGTTATGATCGGACAATATTTGGCCGAGATACAATTATTTGAAAATCTGGAATCTGAGGGTGCAAAAAAATCTAAATATTGAGAAAATCACCTTTAAAGTTGTTCAAATGAAGTTCTTAGCAATGCATATTACTAATCAGAAATGAAGTTTTGATACATTTACGGTAGGAAATTTACAAAATATCTTCATGGAACATGATCTTTACTTAATATCCTAATGATTTTTGGCATAATAGAAAAATGGATAATTTTGACCCATACAATGTATTGTTGGCTATTGCTACAAATATACCTGTGCTGCTTATGACTGCTTCTGTGCTCCAGGGTCACATATCTAATTTAATATATCTAATATATAATTATATAATATTATTAAATAATTTTCATTATTTATAACAATTATTATTGCCAACTGGCAAAGTTCTCAAAGTACTGGACAAACATTTTTCTAGTAACGTTAATAGAATGTTTGTTCAAAGATATTTTCTTTCTTTATTTTCTCTAATAATGTTCTCAAATGTTAAGATTATTTACACATTGTTCATGGATCAATTTTTCTGAAACATTTTAGTTGAACTTGAAAAAATTCAGCCTTGAAATCACAGGAATAAATTACATTTTAAAATATATTCAAATAGAAAGCAGTTATTTTAAATAGTAAAAATATTTCACAATATTACTGCTTTTGCTGTATTTTGGATCAAATAAATGCAGGTTTGGTGAGCAGAAGAGACTTCTTTAAAAACACTGCTTACTGTTCTTTTGGCTGATCATTGATAGAACATTTTTCTGCAACATTTTAGTTTTAACTTTTTTAAACATCAATACTAGCTTCAGAAGGTTTAGAGAACATTCAAAAGTAACTTTCCAATAATGTTTGCAAAATTATAAAACAAAATGTTCCCTCAATGTTTTTTCTAATATTTCAGAGAACGTTCTGAAATATTGATTTCATAACATAAGCAAAAACTTTGAACATGTTTTTGTTAGCATTGTCAAAGGGTACTTTTCATGCTGTTCTTTCTCTTTTTGTCAGAGGACGTGATCCAGTCTGAGATGATAACGTGAGTCTGGTTTAGTCTCTCTTAAGCTTCATTCGGGTGTGATGCTGCTGTAAAGAACGCTTCTCATCTGTTCCTCTCTGCAGGATAGACGTTCCCGTATCTGATGTTTCCTCTGAACCTCAACCTGTGGAAATGAAAACAGTCATCATGGAGTTTAAGGCCTAGAGGTCTAGACCAGACCAGACCAAACCAGACCAGAGCCAGTGTCCTGCTTCTAGATTCTAGTAGTAATCCTGAACACTTTGATAAGCTGGTTCAGGTGTGTTTAATTACGCTTAAAGCTGAACTCTGACTGGACATCAATCACTACTGTGCCATTTTCCTGTTTTTAAATGATGTTTTCTATCAATGAGATTGTATGGCTTTAATATACCAAATAAATGTTTCATTTACCAAATGCTTCTACTGAATATGCTTTCTATGGAGACATATTGAAAACATCTCTCATAAGGCAGTTTTTCTATTTAATTATATAGTTATGTTTAAATATAATCCTTTAAACAGTAGCTGTCATAAAAACTTTGATTTATTCAAATTATTGTCATTTTGCATTATTGACACACTATTTTCCTATTTAATACTGTAAAGCTGCATTAACACAATATTGTTAAAAGCGCTATATAAATAAAGGTGACAACACTTGACTTGGTAAGTTAAATAGTGAAGACATTATGTAAAAAATATGTTATAGAATGAATATATTTATCAAAATGCTCCTCTCTAGTTATTTTTCTGGCTGAATATCGAGTTTATGCTCATTGAACGGCTTTTCTGAACGTGACGTTATTACAAGCTGGTTTACTAAAGCAGGGTTCACACTAAGATTTTCAAAATGTGAGAGACCACAAACAATCCTAGATTCAGCTCTCCGTGGTTGAAACACTGATTGAACGATTACATGAGACGTGAGTTATTTCGGTAAGTTGTTCTGTTCATTTTTAACATACCTTCTGATGATCATTCATGTCTATTTCGTGTTATAACTAGGAGTAATGAAGAAGATGATTAGTTGATCCGATCTCACGCCAAAATGCATTTCCTGTTTGAATTTCCTGATCATTTTGACAGAATTTTGATGGAATTTGAATCTTGAGATTTAAGAATTGATATTAAGATCACGTAATAAAGTAAGTTTAATCAATGAACTTGTATAACCGGCGTCAACGCCTCAGTTTATGATGGGATTTTTTTTTTTTTTTTTACAACTTTACACCAATAGGTTGCGCTGTTGCCGAACACGGTGTACTGAACTGAGGTCACATAATAATAGGCCCATGCCAAAAAGAGACTTATTTGGTGTTTTTGCCATGGTTTTGTTGGTGCATAAAAGGAAAATTATTTTAAAAAAGCAGCTTTTGTTCAGCATCTATAGGCTACCTGACCAAAACTAGATGAATCTGAAACTGTTTTAACTAAATTATAAATAATAGAGTCATGATGAACGATTTATAATTTTTCCATCCTGAAAATGTTCATCTCACTATAATACAACGACAGACAGAGAACAAACACATGTTCAGGCTGCATTGGTGCAACAACACTTTCAATGATGTATATTGATTATATTAATGCAGTACATGGATCATTTACGTAGATGTTCCAGTTCTCTACAATCCTCCGTCTTGAGTTGTCGTTTGCATTGGCATCTGCCCTATCTGTCCTGAACACATGGACTGTTTAGGGTGGGTCTCATCAGCTCTGTCCTTCACTGCGTCTATGTCAACCTGCTTTCACTGCTCCATTAATAATAAAGTTGTTTCTCTGGTGCTTGCATCTGGATATTGTGCTCATCTTCTTCAGCAAAGGATGGAATCAATGCATCTTACACTCATTCTCACAGGTGGAGGAAACTTTTGCATTTTTGATGGATGTTTTCATGTGTTGTCTGTTGAAGTCTGTTTTCATATGCATATTATTTTCCACCAGGTATTTCGGTTTTGCATCCAAGGATGGGTAAGTGACTTTCTTGCCATGTTTATCTGGGGCTTTATAGATATATTATAGGTAAATAAATACTGATTATATGTTTAATACCCTCAAAAAGTTCCAAGGTCATGGGTTTTGATTCCCAGGGAATGAATGAACTGATCAAAAATCTATATATTGAATGCAATGCATGTCGTTTTTGGTAAAAGCATCTGCCAAAATATGCATCACTGTAAATGTGCTGTTCACACAAGTCAGTAACGTTGTTGCATTATAGCACAGCATGAAGTCAGTTCTCCATAATCTCATTAACACGATCCACTAACCACAAACAAACTCAGTACTGTCTTCATCTTCAACACTCTATCGAGCTCGCATTTCAAAAAGTGTTTGTGCATTGTTATTATTTCCAATAAATGACACTTGTTTTGTTATTTTGTTGTTTAATGCAGTGACATTTTTAAGCATGTGCTCAATGTCCATGCACATGAAGGGCAACTGGGTCTGTGTTCATTACATTTTCTGTTGCAGATGCTCTAGAAAAGCTTGATGAACCAGTTCTGTGGGGTCCGTCTGCTGCATTAGAAGGTTCATTTGTGAATTTGTTCTGTGATATTCCTGGGAAACCGGCAGCAGTGTCTGTCCACTATGAGTTCTATGTCGAGACAAACCCAGGTAAGGTGATTGGGGAGTACTCCTCGCTGTCTGGAGAAATGGCCACTATTTCTCTGCTTATCAAAGAACAATATGACGGTCGACTCATCTGCAAGGCCAGCGGACACAATGACACCGATATTGAGAGCTCGTTCAGTAACGCATTGGACTTCAGAGTCATTGGTGAGTGGCGTGACATGAGCGTAATCCTATAAAGCAATTTTCTGTCCTCTAAATGATCAACATGATCAAACTTAGCTGTTGCACTCAATCTCCTCATGTCTTCTGTCGTCTGGTTGACAGTTTAGAGTTTTTTTTATCCAGTAAAAGCTCTTTTAGTGTAATTGTAGATTTGTCCAGCTTCAGCTGCTGCTTCAGTGTCTTTTTCTGTCAATTCTTGATTGATTTTTCTCAAGTAAGCGTCAGAATAACTGCAGTCATATCTCCAGATGAACACTTGCTGGACTGAAGCAGCTCAGCTTTACTTGATTCTCCGTCAATCATTTTCTAGAAAAATCAGTGCGTCTCAAATCTGATCATCAGGATCTTTCCAGAAGCTTTACTTTCACTGTTCCTCAGCGGAGGAATGATCTTCATCTCACATCTTCTGAGGAGCGTTTATTTCTTCATCTCTCCATCAGCATTGCATTATATGTTTGGATCGTTTCAATCTCATCTTACTGAGACATATTATTGGAGATATAGAGCGACCACTATATATATATATATATATATATATATATATATATATCTGCTGTACTGTAATAAAGATCTCATCACATTATAACCATCAGAATTTTGTCATACAAATATCAGCATCTGCTGCAAATTCATATTTTTAATTTTTTTTTTAGCCTCTGAATACAATTGAGATTTTTTTCCTTCATATTCTCACTGTATCAGACTATATGAGCCATAAAAAAACCTGATGATCAAATATGATACCTAACAAAAAACACATGCAAACTTTTTGTCTAAAGGTTCGATTTGAAAAGAAAAAAAGATTTTCCTATTTATACACCTTATAATAGATTTGTCAAACAATGACACTGCAAAAAGGGATTTACTTAGTATTTTTGTCTTGTTTTCTAGTATAAATATCTAAACATTCTTGAATCAGGATGCATTTACTTGACAAGTAAAATGACTTAAGATATTTTGTCTTGTTTTCTGAAATTATTATCCAAATTAAAACAAGCAAAAATATCTGCCAGTGAGGTAAGAAAAATAATCTTAATTCAAAGGCAAAACAAATTATTTTTCTTACCCCATTGGCAGATATTTTTGCTTGTTTTAAGCAAAAACTAAGAAAATTTAGATTATATTTTCAGAAAACAAGACATAATATCTTAAGTCATTTTACTTGTCAAGTAAATACATCTTAATTCCAGAATTTGTAAATATTTATACTAGAAAACAAGACAAAAATACTAAGGAAGTATTTTTTGCAGTGCACTGGTTCCACAGAATAAACAACCTCATACAGGTTTGAGTGACATGAAGAACTGTTCCGTTAATCTTTGCAATGTTTTCATCTTCTGTGTTTTACAGTTCCAGTGAAGGAAGTGAGCATCATCATTACACATCCTTCCATTGAGAACATATGGGAAGGAGAAACTTTGACCCTCCAGTGCAGAAAAACCAAAGGAACGTACGTCTCCTATGACTGGCTCTGGAACAACGCACCGGTTCAGATGCCATACGACAGGAATGAAGGCACTCTGACCATCCACAGGGTTTCTGCACAAAATCAAGGCAATTACATGTGTGTGGCATCAAACCAATTCAACGACACGACGACCTTCAACTCCAGCAGTGATGTGAATGTGTACATCAATGGTACAATCAGGTCACACAGTAGAATCAATCAAGTTTGGAGTTGATAAGATGTTTAGTGTTTTTAAAAGAAGTCTCCTATCTCAGCAAGGCTGTATTTATTTGATCAAAAATACAAAAAAAAAAAAGAAATATTATTGCAGTTTAAAATAACTATATTCTATGTGAATATCTGTTAAACTGTCATTTATTTCTGTGACGCAGCGCTGAATTTTCAGCATCATTACTCCAGTCTTCAGTGTCATATGATCCTTCAGAAATCATTCTAATATGCTGATTATTACGAGTGTTGAAACTGTTGCGCTGCTTCATATTGTTTTTTGGAACGTGTGATACTTTTTACTTTGATTCTTTGATGAATACAAAGTTAAAAAGAGCAGCATTTGTTCAAAATAGAAATCTTTTCTAACAATACAAGTCTTTACTATGACATTTATTCATTTAACACATCCCTCCTGAATAAAAGTATTAATTTCTTTAAAAAAAAAAGAAAGAAAGAAAACATTTCTGACTCCAAACTTTTGAATAGCATTGTATATTGTAACACAACATTTATTTTTTAAATAAATGCTGTTCTTTTTAACTTTGTATTCATCAAAGAATCAAAGAAAAAAAGTATCACATGTTCCAAAAAACAATATGAAGCAGCGCAACAGTTTCAACACTCATAATAATCAGCATATTAGAATGATTTCTGAAGGATCATGTGACACTGAAGACTGGAGTAATGATGCTGAAAATACAGCTGCGCATCACAGAAATAAATTATATTTTAAAGTATATTAATATAGGAAACAAATATTAGAAATTGCAATATGATTTCACAATATTACTGTTTTTTTCTGTATTTTGGATGGAATAAATACAGCCTTGATGAGCAGAAGAGACTCCTTTAAAAAACATTAAAAATCTTACTGATCCCAAACTTTTGAGCGGCAGTGTATATACTGTCACTTTTGATCAATTTAATGTGTCCTTGATGAATAAAAGTTTCAATTTATTTAAAAAAGTTTACTGACCCCAAAATTCTGATTTTTTTGTAGAATATGTGTCAAAGCCTGAAATCTCCTTTGACGTTGTGAAGCTTGACGATGGAGGTTATAAAGCCATCATCACGTGTCAGTCTAAGAAAGGGACACCGCGCTACACCTTTAGCCTTTTGAACTACACAAACCTCATCGCCACTGAAACGACCAGCACAATCCGTGTGTTCTTTAACATGCCTATCGAGCCGAACCGTTATATGGGACAAATGAGATGTAACGCCAGCAACGAGGGCAACTGGGTTCTGAGTGAACCGATCAGCTTGATCGTGGGTATGTAGCTCAATGAACCAAATCAATGAACTAAATAGGTTTGAGTTTCAGAATTACATTTAAGGCGAGACACTACAGGCAAAAACATTGTTTTTTCATGCACTGGCCAGTTTTGAGATTTTGGTCTATTTTGATTCCATAACATGTCTAGTGGAAAGAAAGCTGGCAAAACAAGTCTATTTTATTGCACTTGCATCTGTAGATTTCAATTATAGTACATATCTTTTCCCTCAAAAAAGTTTCTTTCTAAACTTCAGCAGCACTTACATACACCAATATTTAGAGTTTTTATTTGAGGAGTTTGTTAATATATCATTCAACTGATTTTACACAATATTTTATTCCTAACATATGGAGAAACTTTAGATTTCTTCTGACTTTTGACAGTAATTTCCGATTTATGGAGTGATATTTTGCTTCCATAACTTGTCTTCTACTGTATTAATGTAAAGAAAACATCCAAATTAGAATTTTAAGTGTTTATTTTATTACACTTTATCTATATCTGTCTGTAGATTTCAATTACGATGCACTTCTTTAAAGTCGCTTAAAGTCGTCTTCTCAAAATGAGTTTTTTCTCCACTTCAGCAGCACTTACATACACCAAACTTTACAGTTTTATTCCTCTCTATAATCTGAAGGTTTTTACTGTGGGGTTTGTTCATATTTCATTCACACTGATTTATACAACATTTTATTCCTAAAAAGATGGTGAAAATGAATTGTTTTTGTATGTGTCTGTATTTTCTGATTTATGGAGTGATAAAAAGAGAAATCCAAAATCCCCTCAGTAAAAACCTTTTACTCTAATGTGTCAACAAAATCAAACAAGAATTGTGAACCTGGCTTTATCCAGTATTCAGATTTATTTTCTGGAAATTAGTGAATTTACATGCAAAATGTAATGCAAAAATTACAATTTTTATGTTATAACATTTTTGGAAAGTTGCAATGCAAAAAATGTTTCAAAAAACAATCACCTGGGGAAGTATGGTGATATTTACTAGTTATTTTTTACACTCAGAAAAAAAGGTACAAAAGCTGTCACTGGGGCGGTATCCTTTCAAAGGTACACTTTTGTACCTATTAAGTTCTAATATGTACCTTTAAGGCACCAATATGGACCCTTTAGGTGCAAACATGTATCTTTTGAAAAGGTACCACCCCAGTGACAGCTTTTGTACCTTTATTTCTGAGAGTGTACCCTAATCTTGCCGTACGAATGTATTGTTTTGTCTTGTGTAACTGAAATAGCATCTAACACCTGATGTCTCAGAGTCTGTAGGAGGCGCTGTAACAGTGACGCCCCTCAGACACGTGGGTCTGGACTTCCAGGTGACTCGCATTGAATTGCGTTGTAAGGTGGAGCGGGGAACGTTTCCACATTACAGCTGGTTCCTCAACAACAGCAGGTTGCTGGGACAAGGAGGTTTCTACTCAGTGGCCTGGTCAGACGAATCCGTTCTGGCTCTGTCTGTAGGCCGAGACAGTGCTGGATTCTACCACTGCCAAGCTTCAGACAGATTCGACAACAGCACCAGCATCCGCAGCCCAAAGATGCTGATCAGTAAAGAGGGTACAGAAGCCTGATGGCAAACACTACACTGAATCACTTTAGAAAGGGCAATGTCTTTAAAACTCTGTCATCTCAGGCTAAACAATGTGAATATTCTGAACTTGTGATCAAATAGTCAAATAGCTGCTGCTCTCCCTGTTATGAAGAGTCTGGGCTTTTTTAATTTATATGCATTCAATCATATGATGTTTCTAAATATAGGACAAAAACTTTTTTTTTTTGTCTGTGTAACTTAATTTTTATTCTTATCTTTTTTAGGAACAAACTTAAACATATATCACATATATTTGTTCTTATATTAGTTATACAGGCCAAAATTAATTCAATTAACAGACATTATAATAAATCAATCAAACATGCTATATGTGACCTTGGACCACAAAACCAGTCTTAAGTGTTAATCTGAAAGCTGAATAAATAATCTTTCCATTGATGTATGGTTTGTTAGGATCGGACAATATTTGTCTGAGATGCAACTATTTGAAAATCTGGAATCTGAGGGTGCAAAAAAATCTAAATATTGAGAAAATCACCTTTAAAGTTGTTCAAATGAAGTTCTTAGCAATGCATATTACTAATCAAAAATTAAGTTTTGATATATTTACCGTAGTAAATTTACAAAATATCTTCATGGAATATGATCTTTACTTAATATACTAATGATTTTTGGCATAAAAGAAAAATCTATAATTTTGACCCAAACAGTGTATTTTTGGATATTGCTACAAATATACCCCAGCGACTTAAGACTGCACTGTAAAAAAAAAAAAAGTTGAGCGAACTTAAAACATTTTTTACCAGCTTCAGCAGATTTTTGAGTTTGCTCAACTTGTTTTTGTGGGAGATTCTCAAATTTTTGTTGTATAAACTTAAAACAACAAGTTGAGAAAACTCAAAAATCTGCTGAAGTTTGTTGCCTTAAAATTTTAAGTTGGCTCAACTTTTTTTATTTTTACAGTGTGGTTTTGTGGTCCAGGGTCACATATATATAAAATTTCTCTCTCGCTTTATATAAACAGAAAATAAAGTTAATTAAAATAATGAAAATAAATAATAATAATAATTATGATAACATAATAAAAACAAATGATAAAAATTTTGAAATTATTATATTAATACTTGAATTCAACTAAGGGGAGTGGTACTTAAAGAAAAAGTCATGTCTTAAGAGTATATGTCATTTTTTCCATGATACATATTTCTTTAATTGTCTGTAATTTAATTTCATGTGAGTGGGTTATTATGATGTGCTTGACGAATCTTAAAAAATAATTAAAATAATCGTTACTGAATGAGAGGAGAACTTGAATTCAGACTTTTGAATGTGTCTCAAAACGTCTTCATAAAGTCATGTATGAATTTTTAGAAATACATTTTATATATATTCATATATATATACATATTTAAATACATATAAGATTTAATTGAAAATAAAAGGTATTTTTATTTTACAATTTTTATTAATAAATTGAATTGAATGAAAGTGAATTATGTGTGTATACATATATAATTTTATAAATAAAATAATTTTAAAATAAAATACTTTTATTTTTAATTAAATCTTATATTAAATGTGTATATTACAAAGGAATTTATGAATATATATATATATATATAAAATGTCTTTCTAAAAAAATATATTCATACATGACTTTATGAAGAAGTTTTGAGATAAATTCAAAAGTCCAAATTCCGGTTCTCCTCTCATTCAGTATTGATTATTTGGTTCTTTTTTCATTGTTTGACCAGATTCGTCAAGCATATCATAATGCAATAGCTTTACTATAATTAACTATGATGTGTTACGCTACAGTCCCAAACATGTCTGTGTGTCTGTCTGTATTCTGCAGTACTGAACACAGTCCCTCCTTTGGTTGTGATTGTTGTTTTCACCTCTTTTGCCCTGCTGAACGTCGCTGTGATTGCTTGCTGTATTTATGGAGTCGTGCTACGTACGTTAATCTATATCACTCATTAGAACACATGTATCGTTTGTTATGTGCAATTCATCACTATTTTGACTGTGTAAAACTATACGCTCATTCTGGCTAATGTTCTCAGGGAGAAGATATTCAAGAAAATACCTGTGAGTTTTCCATTTTTTATTTTACGAAGTCATAAATCTTGCATAAAATCAAATGTATTGTTGGACTAATGTCCTGCTATTTATTTAAGACTCACTGAACAACATAGAAAAATGAGAATCACTGATAAACAGGAAGATGAAGAGGAGGAGGATGAAGATGATCTAGTGAGGATGCATTTATTATTGCTTCTCTTTTAGTTCATAAACAGACGTTTAGTAATGAATAACATATAATGAACATTATCTACGCAAACTTGCCTCAAAATGTGCATAAATTCTTAAAATATTGTCTACTTGTTGGTAAATGATCATTTGTGTGTGATTCTTTTGTTGGAGATGTCGGAGAGTTACGAGGAAGATGTTGTCCAAGCTGACAGATGGAGTGACTCTGCTGAGGTATGAGTTATTATTATTTGAGTTCTACTTCAGTTCTGGTAGTTCTAGAGGTGTTTCAAACATTAAAATTGTCATTTTGTTCTGTTTGACAGGATGAAGACCAATCCGTAGATGAAACCGGTCTGTATGAAGGCCCGGATTCAGAATAATTCTTGGGTTTTCTGGGAGTTTAATCAGATCCACTGAAACTGAAAGCGTTTGGTTCCCTTCACTTATCCGTTGCATGTTATTCTGTTCAGACAAAGGTTTATTCAAACCGAAACAATAGACAAGCGCTCATGGGTTGACATGACTGTGACCAATCAGAAGCAAAGACAGCCAACAATGTGTCTACTGTCAGATTCATGTGAAATAAGAGCGTGTCTGTACCTACTTAACTGTATTTTGGAGACAAATTTGTACCTAGGAGTGAGCTAAACCTGACAAAACCTTTTTTTGGGATGTCCTCATTTGTAAAAATGTTATAAAATATTCAGAAAATGTTCTGTTAGATTATAATATTTGTATTTAGCTGTATGTGTAAACAATAGAAGTCTATGCAATTTAAGTAGGCCTAATGTGCATGTGTGTTTGTGTGTGTGGTTTTGGGGAGGGAAAATTACAAATAAATACAAAAATATGTTTTGATAAAGCCAGTAATGTACAATGTTCATTTTAATGACAAATTAAAATTTTTGATACAAAACTGATAATTTGTGCGTTCTTGGTTCGAATGAACAGCGTTGTTTATTAGCTGTTGTTTATCTACAGTGTCACGATTGTGTGTTAATATCCTTATTATCTCATTATTAGACATTACACTGGATTAATTTAATCTATAATGATTTGTAGTAAAGTTGAGGACTTTAAACTGATTGAATTTTCACTCAACGTCGCGAAGTTTGAATCATTTTAGCGAATCGGTTCCTTTGAACGGGTCGATTCAATGGTCGCCAGAATGGTGTGAATCATCAAAAAGATCCGGTTCAGCAGAACGATTCACTCGCGAATCTGACACCGGTCTGTGAGGAAGCAGCTGCAACGGGGTGTGTGTCCGTGTTGTGTTTTCAGCTGTTGCTTGTGTGTGTGCGCGCGTGTGTGTGTGTGTCAGTGTGTGTGTGTTTCACCGATGGAGTCGAACAGTGTGGCGTACGGAGCCTCGCTCGCCGGAGCGGGATTCGATCCAGTCAAATTCATCAAACAGCCTCAAACTATTATACGGTTCCTCAGCTGGGTGAGTGACATGTGTCACGTTCAAATCATCAGCTTATTATGATTAATAATCGACAACAGGATCAGGGTGAAATGGGTTTAAAACGTTCGTGAGTTTCTGTCAAAGTTATAAGCAAACGTTCTGCCATTAACATTAATGGAACCAGTTAACTTACCTGGCATTTAATAATGTTCTCAAAAAGTTCAAAAATGTTACTTATGTATCTTTTTCTGAAACGTTTTAGTTGAATGTTAGTGTAACGCTTTTGACCATCACTAACGTTACTTGTTTCAGAACGTTCATGACACATTTAAAAGTATCATTCTCGTAATGATAATAAAAAGGAACGTTCCCTTAAATGTGTTTCTTAATGTTTGCATAACCAAGAAAAATGTTTTAAAACATTTATAAAACTGGACGTTTTGAATATAACAGAAATAACGTTTTTGTGAACGTTAGTAAAACATATACATTTTTGGGTTAAGTTTAGAAAGCAAACAGAGATTATTGGCTTTATCAGAGCTGCTTTTGAAGTCGTTTCATAATTGCTGATGAATTGAATCTGAATTGAGTTGAATAATCACTCATTTGTCTTCTGAATTAGTTTCATTAATGCATTTACAACAACACAATTTGTATTGTATGAAGTGCTACAGAAATAAATATGACTTAATAGTGTAAATGTATAAGAGAGTCAATCTATGCATGCGCTTTACTTTCAGGACGGAAATCAATTGTCTGCCTCTTTTCTGACTGCTTCACTGATTGACTGTTTAACTTAATTGATCTTTTGTAGACTCTGTATCTCAGAAAACATCCTCAAATCTCATTGAGACTTTTCAATGTTCAAATGTAAATTCTCAGAATAGGAGCTGGATTTGCTGTAAGTTCACTACTGTAAACATGGTTAATTTTGCTGTTCAGGCATATGATATGAAGGGGCTTTCCATAGACGCTGAGAAAGGAGTGATTCATATCTAGTCCTGGTCTAGATGACGGCATCAGATGACCTTGTCAGCCATGTCTAGATTTGCTCGGGGTAATTTGTTTACGGCATCGTACACATTTGCACAGCAGCAGTGTGTTTGGTTGTGTCTCTCTCTGGTCACTCAGTAGTTAGTTAGTTAGTTAGTTAGTTGTGTCTGTGATCATGTGCATCATGTGATTTAGTGCACAAGTACAGAATGTCCCAGTGCTGACATGTAAACACGGCAGATGGCTGGTAATACGAGAGGCCTGCGACAGAACAGCGTAACGCTGAACCGTTTCTCCTACACTGATTCTAAAGTTTGTCTGATCTGTGTGACACATTTGCATGAAAACACGTCGCCGGAGGCCTGTGGCTGCGACCTCTTCCTGCTCTCAATGTTTCTATCTTCCTCTCGCTGCACGCTCATCCATTTCACATGTATCTTTGCTTTATAATGTAAAACATATAAATTATTACACTTGTCAGAAGGCTGCAGACACATGCTTTTAACATTAAAGTGTGAGTTCACCCAAAAATGATGATTAGCTGTAAATGTGCATTCACATTAACATTCAAATCCTTGAGGTTTTGTTTTGGCGGAATCTTGGTGAAATTCTGTAAACGTCTGCCTAAAGAGATGTTAGAAATCATTCAAATGTGTTTGCACCACCTTTGGGAATTTCTGAGCTAAAGTCCCTGTTAGTGTCATATTTAAACAGAGCGTTGCTTCTGAAAATGTGAAGATCTGGTGGTTTTGTTTCTGCTTTTTTGGTTTGATGCAGCTTTCACTTCTCTTCATGTCAGGTGTTTGCCATTGTGGTGTTTTCCACCATTACCGCCGAGGGTTATGTGAACAGCAGCGTTGAACCCCAGGTGAAGTGCGTCTTCAACAGGAATGAAGGGGCTTGTCATTATGGCGTGGGCATCGGCGTCATTGCCTTCCTGGCCTCCTTCGCCTTCCTATTGGCTGATGCGCTCCTGCCTACGATGAGCAATGCTCAGGAGAGGAAGTATGTGGTGATGGCTGATCTGGGCTTCTCAGGTGAGACGTTCTTCAAGTCGTTTCTGCGTCGGTGATCGAGGTTAATATCAGTTTCCTCAGAGCTGTTTGTTCCGTTTGTGGAAACTCTGGTGCCATTATGTAAAGGTCTTTTTTTCTCTAAAAGTGAAACATCTTGCGTGCGTTTGCACATGTCACTCCTTAGTGGCCTCTTCCTGTGTGAATGTGTGAGACGCCAAACGTTTCAATTCTACTTGTTTTTTCACTTTTATTTAAAAATATACTAATTTAAATGGCAGTTGATGTATATTAGGGTTATTATAGTTTGCTCAATCCATAAGAAAAAGATTTTTGTTACTTGAAATAAAATAAACATTAACTGAAATTAAAATAAAATATAAAAAACATATTTGATTTCAGCTAGTTCGCTAAAAAAACAAAAAACAAAAACATAATAAACTAAAACTGAAAATAAAAATTAATAAATGTTATATAGACATTAAAAATAATAATAAAAATGATAAAAACATACAATAAAATTACTAAAACTTTAACTAAAATTAAAGTGAAAACTTTGTTGTGAGGTCTTTTGGTTGCATTTTATTTAGGCTCAAAGGCCATTATCCACAATCATATTCATAGGCCCCAATTTCAAATATAAACCAGGAGTCTCTGTAGATTAAAATAAGCCAAAATAATTATAATTAAAATCAAATCAAATAATTCAATTTCAGCATTCCAGAAGCTGAATGAAGTTGAATGTTCCTCAGGGTTCCTGCTCTTTTTAACCAATGAGTTTAGATGACTTTTCCAGTTGTTCATTATTGATTGAATAGGGTTTTTAAAAATATTTTTACTCACAATTTCTACTTGAAAAAATATTTTAGAGATCGGCAAAAGTAGATAAATGTACATTTATTGTAAAAAAAATGCCTGTGGTATTTTAAAATTTGATTAATTTCATGACTTTTCCAGGTTTAGAAATCAGACTTTTAAAATTCAAATCTTTGTGTTAATATTAATATATTTTAATACTATTGTAGTAATAGTTCACCCAATAATGATCATTCAGACTAGTGAAAAGAAAACATCCAGAGTACACAAGTGTTTATTTTATTGCACTTCATCTATATGCGTCTGTAGATTTCAATTACAATAGTTTTTTAAAAGTTTTCTCCTGCGCTTCAGCAGCACTTACATACACCAAATTTTACAGTTTTATTCCTCTCTATAGTCTGAAGGTTTTTACTGAGGGGTTTGTTCACATTTCACTCACGCTGATTTATACAACCTTTTTTCACCTGTTCATTCGGTCATCCATGCCATTCCAAACCCGTATGACTTTTTCTTCTGTTTTCTGTGTGTGAACGGTTTCTTTCATGGCTGATTTGTTGTCTGAGGAGTCTCTGATTGTCTAATCAATGAAACTGTGTGTTGATCAGCTGCCTGGACGTTCCTGTGGTTTGTGTGTTTCTGTCTGATGGCGGATCAGTGGTCAAAGACCCAAGGCACCAGAGGTATCCCTACAGACGCCGTCCACGCCGTCATCGCCTTCTCATTCTTCTCCATTGGATCGTGGGTGAGTGTGTGTGATCTGTCTGACGAACTGATGGATAGTTACTACAATAAAACCACTTCAACCTGCCTAAAGTCTAAAGTCGCCTAAAGTCATTTTCTCAAAATGAGTTTTTTCTCCACTTCAGCAGCACTTACATACACCAAACTTTACAGATTTATTGCTATTTATATTCTGAAGGATTTTACCGAGGGGTTTGTTCATATATCATTCACACTGATTTATACAACATTTTATTCTTAAAAACATGGTGAAAATATATTCGCTTTTTGTCTGCTGACAGTGTTTTGATTTATGGAGTGATAAAAAGAGAAATCCAAAATCCCCTCGGGAAAAACCTTCAAAATATAGACAGGAATAAAACTGTAAGTTTTGGTGTATTTAAGTGCTGCTGAAGTGGAGAAACAAACTCACGGCCTTTAAAGATATATACATTGTAACTGAAATTATTGTAATTTACAGACTCAAATATAAAAACTGCATTAAGGCGCTACACTACAGGCAAAACCTGGTCCATTTTGCTTCCACAACATCTCTTCTTTCAGACTAGTCGACAGAAAACCTCCAAAACACTCATTTATGTTTATATTATTGCACTTTATCTATTTGCGTCTGTAGATTTCAATTACAATATAGATCTTTAAAAGTTTTCTCCTGCACTTCAGCAGCACTTACATACACCAAACTTTACAGTTTTATTCCTCTCTATATTCTGAAGGTTTTTACTGAGAGGTTTATTCATGTATCATTCATACTGATTTATACAACATTTTATTCCAAAAAACATGCTGAAAATAATTTTTTCTTCTGACTGTTGACAGTATTTTCTGATTTATGGGCTGATAAAAAGAGAAATCCAAAATCCCCTCGGGAAAAACCTTCAGAAGATAGACAGGAATAAAACTGTAAGTTTTGGTGTATTTAAGTGCTGCTGAAGTGGAGAAAAAACTCTCAGCCTTTAAAGATATATACAGTGCACAGCATAAATGAGTACACCCCCTCTAACACTTAACAAATTCAGCAATTACTCTTTACTTATATGACATGTTAGGGTTCTTTGGAGATATAATGTTCCATCAAGCCTGCTTGATCAATTACCAAAGAAAAATGTCAAAATTATTCAGCAAAATAAGATTTTCTTATCAAAGTGATAAAATGTTGTGTTGCAAAAATGAGTACACCCTCCTGAAAGTTACTAAATAAAACAAAAAAAGTGTATAGGTTTAAGGCTATTTTAGATCAACAGGTAAGTTTATTGAACCAAAACTTTTAAAGACAAGTAATTTCCTGACAATTAAAAGTGTTATATAGCCCACTGAATCATACTCAGATTTAATGCTGGCAGCAGTGGAACCACTCGGGGGAGAACTGCCAGGTGACTTATTTCTTAGCATAAAAGAGGACGATGGTACAAGAGGAATACCAAATTATTGTTTTAAGTGTGAAAATATAGCAGAAGCAGCACCGGCATTCAAAAACAATGGACTTGTGACAAAGCTCCTGAAATAATCAGGTCTTCACTTTAAGTTTTCATTTAGTGATGAGTGAATTTTTGCTAGAAAAAGAGCAGGAGAAATAACATGCGTCTCAGAGCCGGCAAAAGCTATGAAAAGAGTGACACTTTATCTCACAGAGTATGACGCAGCCTGCAGAAGTGACATGCATGCTTGTTGTCACCACTAGAATTACCTACTGTAGCCAAAGCAAAATAAACTCATTTAACCTCTTCCAATGCCTATATTTACAAAATAGAGACTTCTGGACTCTGGTCTCAAGAGACCAAGTCAAGCATTTAGGACCCAAAAGCATCCAAAATGTTCTGGTGTTGCTAGAGGAGGAGTACAGTGAGGTTCAGTGGTAGTACAGCTCTTATATAGGGATGCATGAGTGCTGAAGGTGTGAGGGAGTTGTGCTTTATCAACGCTACTGTGTGATGGAATACAAAAACTCCCCTCATTCCCTGCATTATTGGGCATTTTTTCAGCATGACAATGAAGATATTCATTCTCCCAAGGTGACAATCCTTCAGTGGACATGTATTTCACTCAATCTTAGCGCTCTTGAGCGGCTGTGGGGGATTCTGCAGAGACGAGCTGAGCAAAACTCCCCATTAAAGACCAGAGCACGTCCTCCAGGAGTTAAACAGCACAGATGTGAAAATGTGTCATGAACTTACACTCAGTGCCAAGAGTCAGAGCAGTATACTTAAAGTTCTGGAGGACATACTAAGTACTAGAATATTATACATTTGCTGAATTAAATCTAGGGTGTACTCATTTCTGCAATCCTTCATTTGAACAAAATTTACTTATTTTACAGAAAATATTGGCATATATTTTATTGTTTTTATTATGCATGTTTAATACAGTTCAATTTTGCCATCTTTCCATTAATTATACTAGTAATAATTAAGAAAATACATTTTTATATTTATTCAGAGGGGGTGTACTCATTTGTGCTGTGCACTGTAACTGAAATTATTGTAATTTACAGACTCGAATAGAAAAACTGCAATAAGTTGAGACACTGGTCTGTTTTGCTTCCATAACATCTCTTCCTTCAGACCAGTGGAAAGAAAACATCCAAAACACACATTTAAGTGTTTAATTTATGAAACTTTATGAATTTGCATCTGTGGTTTTCAATTCAAATCCATATCTATAAAAGTTTTTTCCTCCACTTCAGCAGCACTTACATACACCAAACTTAGAAGTTGTATTGCTATCAGTATTCTGAAGGTTTTTACTGTGGGGTTTATGCATATATTGATCACACTGAATTATACAACATTTTATTCCTAAAAACATGGTGAAAATGTTTATTTACTGTCTGTTGATGGTATTTTCTGATTTTTGGAGTGCTAAAAAGAGAAATCCAAAATCCCCTCAGGAAAAACCTTTGACTGTAACCTGTCAACAAAATCAAACCAGAATTTTGAGTCTGGGTTTACCCAATATTCATATTTATTTTCTGAAAATTCATGCAAATTAGTGCATATGTAAACATAACATCTCAGAAAATTTGTTATACAATACTTAATGTCTTAATGTACTGTGATTAATCAACTGTAGGAAGTAGTCAAACCAAAATTTATTCAGACACCTTCAACATTTCTCACATTATTACAGTTTATTCGCTGTAGTTTAGACAGTGGTAATAAAATATGACAAGAACTCAAGAGTTAAACTGCGTCAGAACAAATTCATCTTGATAATGTCAGATAACTTTGATAGAAAGTTATGTAATAAAACATGATCAGGTCAAAGTATCAAATAAACTTTTTGGACCCAAATTGTTATCAATTTTACTGGTAGTCCACTGTATGAAGAATTTTTGGGTGTAATGTCACAGTTTACTTTATTTTGCTCTCCTCACTTACATAAATGAACTATAGTGTCCTGCACCCACTAGTAAAAAAAATATATAAAAATTATATCTGCTGTCTGAATAATTTTTGGTTTGACTGTATAGCGAAATTGATTAGTTCACATTTTCACCCTGTTCACCTGTGGTGTCTTGCAAAAAACTAAATTTATAAAAAACCTTGACTATTATTAAGTTCAAGCCCTTGATTGACAGTCGAATCTCTCGTGTTCTCAGGGAGCGTTAACGTACTTCGCCCTGATAAGGTTTCGTCAGGGCGTCACAGACGTGACCCAGAACTACACCGATCCGCCAGCAGACCCCACATCGCCGTATCCCACCACCTACACGCCGCCCACATATCCGTCCTTCCAGAACACCGGTCAAGACATCTTCCAGCAGCCGCCCATCTCACCGAACCCTGACCCATCCGGCCAGAGCAGCTACCAGCCACCCGTCTACTGACCTCTGACCTGCACAGAAACCTGAAACACAACACCAGGTCACATGACGCCCCAGGCAGCCAATAGGAGACTGTTTGGCATTTTACATGTGGCCTTAAATGTGTAAATATTCTGTTTTTTTATTTTTATTTGGCTGTAAATGAGTTCAGATTTGCACTGATGAGCTGGAATAAAACGATAAGTTATTGTGGAGCAGGTCTGTCGCTCACACTGGAATCACAGCAGCGTTTGTGTGTTTTGTTAACGTTTTCCCAGCTGAATGAGTAGGAATGTGGCGGAAACAAAAAGAGCCCATTGACCCCGTTTACTAATTGTGTTAGCTGTGCGATTCACTTTAGAAATGTGGTAGAGTTACCAGATTACATCCAGTCAAGCTGCAATTGAGGTTTTGGGTTGTAAATAAGGCTGTTATGGTGCTTTTATTTGCTTCCAAATCTGAAAACATCTGGTTGAATGTAAAAACTGATTCTCAAGGGACTGGTTTTGGATGTGAAAATGTTCACTGATCCACATAAACACACTGTGATGCTGATCTCTGGTGCTGTTTGTTATGTTTTCTGGTTTACCTGCCTTACAACATTGATTTGATGAATTTTATCCATTACACATGTTCAAATCTTTTCAGAAATTGATTTATTTTCAACGTTTGTTTGATTTGCAGTTTGCTTAATAGGTTTAGCATTTGCTTTTTGTGCATCTTCAGATTACATTTTTATTTTATTTTGTCTTTAAACTCAGTTTTCTCAGAATAACCAGATTTTTTAAGTGCAGCTAAAAACAAAAACAATGCTTTGTATTCTAAATAAAAATGAATAAATGAAACCTCTTGGATAAGAAATGTCATTTTTAGACATCTATGAATGAGGGTTTTAAAAAGTCTTCATTTGCCTTTTCAGAAAAATAGGCCTTAAACTTTTAATCAAAGCAGAAAGTTTTCAATCATTTCAATTAAAGGTTGCATGCATTACAAAAAATAATTAAAAAAAAAAAGTCTTCAGCATTTTTTTTCTAATACAAATTTCTAAACCTCCTCAAATCAAGATACATTTACTTGAAATGCAAATGTAAAATGAATGGAGTTCATGCTTAAAACAAGAACAAGTGATCTGTCAGGGTGGATTGAAAACTTTAAAAGGAATATTTAATGAGAAACTTTTTCTTTTTAATCAAGTAGATTTTTCTGAGACCATTAGCAGATATTTGTTTCAAACAAACTCTTCATTTTGATCAATTTCACAGAAAACAAGACTTGTTTCTCATCTAGTCGTCTTACAATCCCAACATTAGTACATTACAAATATTTTCAGCTCTTTGACTAATTTCTTTTTATCCTGTATTCTTCTAAATGCATGAATGTTAAAATATTTCTGTTGTAACATGCACATGAAGAGCAACACTGAAAAACCATATCAAAATCACTTTATTTACTCGGATTTTAATCACACATCACTCGTTGGCAGTTTCCCGTGGTGGCAGCTGGTTGTTCTGTTACACAATTATAAATTAGTTTAAAATAGTTTAAATTAAAATGATCACAAATGATTGACTCATTTTTGAAAATACAAACACACCATATTTTGCTGGACCCGCTTTAAACTAACAGTTAAAAGTTATTATATATAGAGAAATTAACAGAAAATAAAGCATAAAAAAGCAAATTCTCACTCTAGGGAGTTAAATCTGTGTAGTAACAGTGCTACTGTAATACACTGCAAAAAAATGATTTCCTGCCTTAGTATTGTTGTCTTGTTTTCTAGTATAAATATCTACAAATTCTGGAATTAAGATGCATTTACTTGACAAGTAAAATGACTTGAGATGTGTCTTTTCTGAAAAAAATGATCAAAATTGCTAGTTCTTGCTTAAAACAATCAGCCAATGGGGTAAGAAAAATAATCTAGTTTAGCCTTTAAGATTATTTTTCGCACCCCATTGGCAGATATTTTTGCTTGTTTTGAGCAAAAATAACAAAATTAGCATTTTACTTGTAAATGCATCCTGATTCAAGAATTTATTGATATTTATACTAGAAAACAAGACAAAAATACTAAAGGAAGGAAATATTTTGTTTGTAGTGGTACGGAGTTATTTTCATAAATGAAGGGAAGCGAAGAGTTTTCGTGGAGCGCTTTGATTGGGCTGTTTTCCTGGCATCACATGCGGCGGCGTCTCCTCTCTCTGCGGATCGCAGTTCTCCTTACACACCGCGAGACCTCCGTAACACCCTCGACACACAGCGTGATACTTATCAGCTCCGCCGATCACCTCCACCTGAGGAAACCAAACAAAAGATGCTGAGGTTTCACTTCTGCTGACAGGATGAGGATGTGACACGGAGCGTTTCTGCTGTGAAAGTAAACCCCGTCCGACCGCAGTGTGTTTGTCCAGACGGCAGAATTCTTCAGTCATCTGGAGGGATTCATGTCCTCACCTCTTGTTCAGCTCCGAGTCTTTTAGTGTAAGCGGCTTCTTTGAAGCATTGCATGCAGACAGCGTTCAGTTTGACCACGCTCTCCGCGAGAGGCACCAGATTCAGGATATTACCGAAGGGCTGCACAGACACGAGGGTCAAAGGTCATCAACACTGCTCAATATTTATAGAAATAGAAATATTCATGGAAATACACATTTAAAAATATTCATATTTATATAAAAATACACATTTATTATATACATTTAGAGAAATAAATAAACAATGTAAAATTTTTAATTAGAATGAATAAATTCATGCATTTACGTAAATGTGTATACACACACACACACACACACACACACACTTTTATAAATGTATATTACATACTCCTGTACGTGTGTGTCTGTTTATCAAATTAAATTTAGTTTGAACATTTATATAAAATAGAAATATTTATATAAACAAATATTAGTATAAACGTTATAGAATTTTGTTGAAATATTTATATAAATAGTACTCATGTAAATATTTACATGCATGTAACGAACACCTATAAAAATAAGCAAATTGTATAAATGTATTAATATTTATATAAATAAGCAAATATTTATTTATTGATATATAATTTTGTAGAAACCTATATAATTATGCATGTATTTATATAAATATTTATGTATATATACTTAAACCCATTTATATAGATATGCAAATAAATAATTGTTTATAAATATCTATTTTATGAATTTATATAAAATGAGGTAAAGAAAGATACAAGCCAGATCTCTCACAATCGCACCTTTCTCTGGAAGGTTCCATCAAGTGCGGCTACTATGATGGTTTTTCCCATGTTGGCCATTTCCTCACAGAACTCAACTGAGTCTGGAAACTGCAAAAGCCAAACATCTCAATTAATAATCAGGACATTACAATGCATAAAGTGAGCTGGATAATGACTGAAGCGAGTGGAACGGAAACATACAAACTGTCCCTCGTCGATGCCGATGACGCAGGCCTGCAGCGCCAGAGTCCGGACGTCTCGCAGACAGCTCGCAGGAACGGCCTCCATCATGCTCCTGCGGCACAAACCACACCAGCAGCTCAGATAAACACACGTAACACACACACACACACACTCTCTCACACACACACACACTCTCTCTGCACACACACACACTCTCACACACACTCTCTCTCGCACACACACACACTCACTCTCTCACACACACACACACACTCTCTCTCGCACACACACACACACTCTCTACACACACACACTCTCTCGCACACACACACACTCTCTCACACACACACACACACTCTCTCACACACACACACACTCTCTCACACACACACACTCTCTCTCACACACACACACACTCAATTCAATTTAGCTTTATAGGCATGACTGTGTAACATCACAATGTTGCCAAAGCAATACATATATTATACAGATAAATCAAATCATGAGGAAACACATATACATGTCCATATTATACATGTAGGTAAAAAATAAATAAATAAAAAATAAAAATAAATAAATGAATACAGAGAGCAGTTATAAATGGAAAGGAGGGATCAGCCTTTGTCCCTCATTTGATGGCAGGAGGACACACTGCGCTGCCAGGTGGATACACTTTTCCTTTTCTCCCAGAATATAACAGAGTTTGTCTAAGTTGCTTTTATGGTTAAATTCAGGTGAAACTAGAGCTATTTGTTTGAAATAGGCATCTCTGATGTGTTTATATTTGCTGCACTCCGTGAGGAAGTATATTAACACACACTCTCGCTCACACACACATCTCTCTCGCTCACACACACACACACACACACACTCTCTCTCTCGCTCGCACACACACACACACACTCACTCTCTCGCTTGCACACACACACACACACACACACACACTCTCTCTCGCTCACACACACACACACACTCTCGCTCACACACACACACACACTCTCTCTCGCACACACACTCTCTCTCGCACACACACACACACTCTCTCGCACACACACACACCTCTCTCTCTCTCACACACACACTCTCTCTCTCGCACACACACTCTCACACACACACTCTCTCTCTCTCACACACACACACACACACACACACACACACTCTCTCTCTCTCACACACACACACTCTCTCTCGCACACACACACACACACACACTCTCTCTCTCTCTCGCACACACACTGGTCTCTTACATGTCATGCGTGGCCATCCCCATCTGAGAATATCGTGTGTCTTTGGCGTATTTGATGAGCAGACAAGAATACTGAGCCACCTGGAACCTCCGCACACGCCGCATCAGTTCAGTGCTGAACACACACACATTCATAATGCAATCAACACATCTGATTTTATGATAACCTAATGATATGCATCAGAAAATGTGACATCAGTGCTGCTGTTTGGAGTCTCAAGGAGCCCTGACATCAGACTGACAGGAGTGCATGACATATTTTTGTTGATTTTGATTGATTTACTGTATTTTTCAGCAACGTGACCCCAAATAATGTCACGGATACCAATGACCTTTTTGAAGAGTGCACCCAATTAACAAAAATGTTCTAAGAACGTTTGGGTAACGTTACGGTTACGTTATGAAAATATAAACACTCAGAACAACAACAAGTTAAAAAAGCTTTTCTTGGTTATGAAACACGAAGTGAACATTACATTTGACAATTATTGCAAACCTATTTTTTGAAACTAGTACGTATTAACGTTTAGAAAAATGTTAAGTTAACGTCTAACATGTTTCAGAAAATCATTCCATTAACAAATAATGCTAACATTTTGAGGTTTTTAAAGATCAGATAACCTTGAACGAACATTCATTTAACGTTCGTGGAAGAATGTTTGTTTATAACTTTGAGAAAACCTTGGCAGAACGTTCTGAGAACGTTTTCTTTTAGCTGGACTGTCTTTCATCATAAACCAAGACCTCCGTGTTGTCAGTCGATTGTCTAACTAACTATTAACGTTAGAAAACTATTATAATATCTACATAAACAGTACTAGTGCTTTCTATGAACAGGTAGAGTCAATAAACAGATTTTTCGCGCTAAATTCGCGTCGTCCTTGTAAACAACGTAACCGGTCTCGCGCCAAACAACTGTATTTGGCGCCATTCGCTGAACCAAAACGCTGTTTTTACAGTTTATATCTTCATATTTCATAACATAGCATGGGCGCACTAGTGATTTTTCTTTATCCTCACCTTTTTCCAGAAAACATCGGTCCGAAAATAACCTGAGAGGATGACAAAGAGAGACTGGTGTTACTTACTATTTACATTTACAAACACCAATCCACAACAAAACCTAAAAACACCACACTCGCTTTTTTAAAATATCTAAACATTATCTGCACATCAATATTGAGATATTATCCGCTCACTAATCTGCATGACATAAATCTTCATCACTGACTAAATTAACTAAATTACATTAAATTGATATTAGTTACCTGAATCTGTCCTCGTGTCTTGCGTGGAGAATTTGGTAAAATCTTCGCTATATTCAAGCAATCCATGTCTATTGTTTCTAATTTATTACTTAGTATTTATTACTAAACAGTCGGACTTACAGTAAGATTTGAACATCGCGCCACCGCCAGTGTGTTCTTTTATAGCAGCTGTGTCGTCACGTTCCTCTGGACCAATCAGAATCGAGGTCACGCGCAGCCGCGTTTGCGCACACATCTATAAAAAAGTCTCTTTCTTTCTTTCTTTATTATTTATTTATTTATTATTAATGCCAAGGTACCAAAGATAAAAGAACAGAAAGTATCAACATTACATACAATTTTTTTTTTCATCAGTTTTTTTTTTATTGTCCTCATTTGTAAGTAGTTTTGGATAAAAGCGTCTGCTAAATGATGTAAATGTAACAGTATATCCGAACTATTTCATCTTCCAAGAATCTTAAAGCTGTTAAATTTAATCGTTTTAAGTTATTGTGTTAAAGCTTTCGTTTTGTATTGTTTATTTATTGATATATACATGTATAAATGGTGCTTTGTAAGATCAGCCTCAGACTTTTATTTTTTATTTTTTTATTTATTTTTTTTTTAGATCAGCCTCAGTCTATCCAGTGCGTTTATAAATCACTGACGTCACCGCGCCGGAAGTTCGTGAGGAATATCAAAAAATGCAAAACTTTTTTTTTTTTTCTAAATTTTGTTAGAATTTTGTTAGAATAGAGAAATTAATCAAATAAACTGTTAACTGTTATGAACATATCCATACGGAAAGAAGCGACGCGCGTCACGTGACGTCCACGTTGGGCTTTTAAAACTCTTAATTATTGACTGTGTGTCAACAACACTTGAGCTTCACTCTCGTGTGCAGTTTCAAAGGTCTCTAGTCCAGCAGAAAATATCATCATGAGCGACTGGAGGAAAATGAATAAAGACGTGAGTGATTGACTGTTACATTAATTATTATTTATCAAATACACAACACTAGAGTTTGAAGAAGTGATTGTTGGTTATGAAATGTGTTCATAAGCCGCTAAACACTCGTTCCGGCACGTATAAGTGAGATATTTAAAATATATAAATTATTTACTTATTAACAATAATTAAAAATCATTTTTGAGCTGAACTGCAGAGGAAGGAGGAGACTTTCTATATTTGACCTAAAAACTATATGCATGCTGTACTTGGAATTTGAAAACTTACTCACTTTTATCTGAATGTGAGTATATACTTCTTATAGTAGATGCTTATTATTAGCGTGTCAAACAGTATGCAACAATAAATGCTTTCTAACATTTGTTTTGATATGACAAGTGTTTTATATCTTTATTTCAATTTTAGTAAAATTTTTAGCCATTTTGTTGTGTTTTTGTCATTTTTATTAGTTTTAGTTTTTTTATGGCTATATGTTTTTATTTATTTATTAAGTTTTAGTTTATTTAGTTTTAGTAATTTTATTACTTCAAATTAAACCATGTGAGAAAGAAAATATTGCTTTGGCAACTAGCTGAAATAAAATAAAATATAAAAATATTTATTTCAGTTAGAGTGTATTTTATTTCAAGTAATGTTTTAAAAAATATATATATAGTTAACCCTGGATATGATCTCACTGCTATGCATGTTTAGTTGTATTTGTATTTTTAATTAATAACATTGTGTATATTTATTTATTTAATATATGTGAATATCAAATATTTTTATTTAATTTATTATTTTATTTTGAAATTTAAGTATAAATAAATACAAATACATTTTGCATTCTATAAAAACCTTAACTATAGCTAGTCCAATAAAAAAAGGCAAGAAAGAGATGTTGAAAATCACAGCTGATATTGAGTTTTTTTTGTCACACTGGAAATGGTTGCATGCGTTGCATTATGTCATGCAGTATTCTACATTAAGTGCACTGTTTTATACTGCACAAAATTAGTCCAAAATAATAAATCATCCTAGTATTGCATGCATACAGATAATTCCAATGCTGTGCGCTGTTTGCATGTTGCATACTTCAGAAATAGTGAGCGTAGTGTGCTCTTCCGTGCATACGGTGTGTGTAAGTGTGCTGTAAGGACAGTGTCTCTCCAGCAGGTGCCGCTGTGTGTGTGTTTATCTGTGCACTGAGGGTTTCTGGGTAAATGTGTGTCTGTCTGTGTTGTTTTTGACAGGAGCTGGAGCATCAGTTCTCTCCCAGCCGCTGGTCACATAGGATGTCCGCCGATGACTTGATCAGAGCCCATGTGGCCGCTCTCAAAGCAGGTGAGAGAGTGTGTGTGTGCTGGTGAGGGCTGTACTGCATATAATTCATGCAACACAGTGAAAGAGCTCATCTTCATCCAGATACACTGCTTTTAAGACAGAAAATAGATTATAAATGAGCTTTGAGCTTGTGACCTACATCTGTGAGTCGCTCTCTGGGATTGTGTTGATGCTCTGTTGTGTTTGCATGAGCATGTGCAGTGACACTGAAATCAGAAGTAAGTGTGTGTGTGTGTGTGTTGTATGCAGGCACAGAGAAAGCTCGGTCCGTCACTCAGACTTTGCTGGACGTCCCGTACAGTGATGGTGATGGAGAGAAGCTGGACGTCTATGTTCCCAGCAGCTCTAGTCCAGGTGCGCATGAGAACTGATTATAATGAGTCTCTAATTATCTAGCAAATGTCAAAAGAATAAGTTAAATTTTGGAACTTACATTTATTTTTTGAAGACAATTAAGTCTATTTTTAGGACCATTAAAATTTGCAGCGGTGGCATTTATTGTGAATTATTATAAATATGCAATAAATAAATCAGCAATTCTCTGTACATTTTTCTTTCTATTCAGTACTGAAAAGAGTCAAGAATTGTATACACACAGGTGTACGTTTATTTAATTTTTCATTAAATAAAAAAAGATATAAAATATAATAAATATTATTACAAAATATATTTTTTTATTTTAGGGTGAAATGTGAAATTTCTATGTTTTTGTGAGAGTTGCTCATTGTAAATCAGTTAGAGATTTAATTTCTGTCAGCTGAAGCTTGTAAAGTTCCGTCTTCTGTTGAATATAAAGCTCTTTGTGTGTTTTTCTGTCAGTAGCAGGTCATTGCTGACTGACTGTCCGTGTAATGTGTTTCAGACGTGCCGCTGGTCATTTACTTTCACGGAGGATACTGGCAGTTCCTCAGGTCTGATCCGTCGCGTTCACCTCATGTTTCTGTTTATTTCTATGTCCAGGGACATTTTCATGTGATTTCCGATTCAAATATCAGTGTCATTGACCGCAGAACCTCACATTTGCATTGTGACCATGTGCTTTTCTAGCTGAGATTCACAGCAATGGCATGTTGAACTGATTGTTGTTGTGTAATATAATAATCAGCATAAAGGCCTAGAGAATGGGAGTTGTGATTGTGAATTAAAATGCTATTTATTTGTTTAATGCTCAGGTTTGCTGTGCTTGTTTGTAGGGCTTATTAAATAAAAATATTAAACACTGTAAAATAAAATTTAAAAAAAAGTATTTAGGAAAAATAATTACTGCATTACAGCTGTAAAATTTTCATATGAATAGAATAATGAATAGACAAAATAATTATAGTTGATAGAATAATGAATAGGGAAAAAAAACTATATGGGCATACATAAAAAAACAACAAAAATGAATAAAAATTAGACAATAAAAATATACAAGAAAATGACAAACTTAAGTAATTAATAAACTTAATGAAAAGGAAAAAAAAAAATTTTTGTTTCTCAAAAATAAAATAAAAAATTAATAATATAAAATAAAATATTAGAAAACCTAAACTTATTTTTACTTTAGCTAGTTTAAATTTAAAATTATTAAAATCTATATAGACATTGAGGGAAAAAAAGAAAGAAAAAGACAAAAACATACAACAAAATTACTAGAATTTAAATAACTATTAAACTTAAAATGAAAAGTTGAAAAAGCAACTCTTTTTTTTTTTTTACTGGAAATTAAAAAAAAGAAAAAACGAAATGAAATAAAATGAAACAAAAGAAAACATGGAACCTATTTTTATTTCAGCTAGTTACCAAGGCAACATTTCTCATTTTTGATAGGTTTAACTCCAATTACTAAAATAACTAAATATGTATATAATCTGTATAGACATATTTAAAAACACCTAAAATTAATAAAAATGACAAACGTTTGCAACTAAATTACTAAAACTTAGATAACTAATAAACTTTCTTTTCTCATTTTGCTTAGTTTAATTTAAAGTACTAAAATAACTAAAGGTAAAACTGAAATAAAAATTATATAGGCAATTTACTTTATTTTTTAAGTAATTAAATAAATAAAAAGCATGAAATTCCGCAACAAAATTATTAAAACTAAAATTAAAATGAAAACGGAAAATATAAAAATAAAAAACTAATTGATAATATTAACTATAATATAATAGTAGCTAACATGCTTCTAACATGATTAGCATGTTGTTAGCATGATTAGCAAGCTACTAGCATTATTAGCATGTTGCTAGAATTTTTCTAGCACGATTAGCAAATTACTAGCATGATTCTAGCATGATTATCATGTTACTACCATGTTGTTAGCATGATTAGCAAGTTACTAGCATTATTAGCATGTTACTAGCATGTTGTTAGCATGATTAGCAAGTTACTAGCATGTTGTTAACATGATTAGCAATTTACTAGCATGATTCTAGCATTATTAGCATGTTTCTAGCATGATTAACATGTTGTTAGCATGATTAGCGAGTTACTAGCATGTTTGCTAACATGTTTCTAGCATGATTAGCAAGTTACTGGCATGATTCTACTATGATGCTAAATGAACCCATGCTCTGGTTACAGTAAGGATGAGTCGGGGTTTCTGGCCGTGCCATTGGTCCAGAGGGGCGTGGTTGTGGTCGCGGTGGGTTACAGCATCGCTCCTAAAGGTACGGCCCACATGTGAGGATTGAGCGGAGAGGATGATGGGAATAACATGTTTGTGCTGGTTTATTCAGGGAATATGGATCTGATGGTGTCTCAGGTGCGCAGGAGCGTGGTGTCGGTCATTCAGCAGTATTCTCACATCAGGTCTGTTATACGTGACGAGGTCTGTCTCGGGTGAGGTGGCTGATGGGATATGTGTCCTTCATGGCGTCTCTCTGTCGTTCTGCAGTGGTCTTTACCTGTGTGGTCATTCAGCAGGAGCTCACCTGGCCGCTATGGTTCTGTCCACAGACTGGACACAATATGACATATCACCACAAATCAAAGGTAAATCTGCATTAAAACACTCCTGCTCTTAATCTACAAGCACTTAGAATTAACCCTGTAAAGCCTGACATATGAAATAATAACTTTTTTTTTTTTTTTTTAAAGTCAGAATTGTGAGATTAAAAAGTCGCAGTAACCTTTTTTTATTTATTTTTTATTCAGTGGCGGAAACAGGCTTCCACAGGTTTTTATGGCTCATATAGTCTGATATAGTGAGATTATGGAGGAAAAACAGCTCAATTTTATTCAGAGACTCAAAAATATGCAATTTGCTGCAGATGCTGATATGATGAAATTCTGATGCTTGTGATGTAAATCAATGAGATCTTTATAACAGTAGAGCAGATACTGACATAAAATGATCTGAATATCAGTCGTCGCTCTATATCTCCAATAATATGTCTCAATAAGATGAGATGTAAATGATCCAAACATATAATGCAATGCTGATGGAGAGATGAAGAAATAAACGCTCCTCAGAAGATCCTGATGATCAGATTTGAGACGCACTGATTTTTCTAGAAAATGATTGATGGAGAATCAAGTAAATCAAGGTGTGAATTCAGTGTCCAGATACATTGATTTACTCTGTTTTGCTCTCAGGTGCGTTTCTCGTCAGCGGCATTTATGACCTGCAGCCCATTCTGTCCACCTACGTGAACGAGCCGCTGAAGATGACCGAGTGAGAGCCTCATTTTTATGCAAAGGCTTTGAAAAGAAGCTTCTGTTATTTTTAAAGATTAGAAAACATTTCATAATAATTTGTTACAGCATGCTGTGAAGCTCCGCCCACAGTGGAATCTCATTGCTCCACAGTCCTGTTCCGCATAACTGTGTATTAAACATGCTGGTATGAGTTGTTTAACCCCAGTGATACAGTGTGAGTTTGTGCTTCAGGGAAGTGGCGTTGAGGAACAGCCCCAGTCACTTCCTGCCACAGCTCAAGCTCTCGTCCGCTTCCTGTGACATCATCGTCGCTGTCGCGCAGAACGACTCGCCTGAGTTTCGCAAGCAATCGGAGGAATATTTCAAAGCAAGTGTGAAATGCTTCACCACAGAAATCATGACATTTACTCTCAGACATTATTATTTATGCACATTATCAAACACTATATTTGGAGGGATTTGTTTTTAGTTTTATATTTAAGTTGATGTTGTTTTTGTTGTTCTAGGCTTTGGAATCTGCCGGTCTTAACGTCTCTTTTGAAGACGTTCCCAACACGGATCACTTCAACATTATAGAGCAACTCGTCGATGAAAATTACCATCTTACAAAGGTTAGCTGCTCACGTTTGGCCTGCATGATTTAGAGAAAATAACAAATTGCAAATTTTACTTATTTAATACTTATTTATTTACTGATAAATTGCGAATTGTGGTTTATTTTTTTTAAATCTTCAGATTTGCTGTGCTTGTTTGGAGGGCTGCACAATTAGGCTAAATAAGTAGATAAACACGTACATAAATAATTTATTATTATTATTATTATCATTACTTTTAATAATAATAATATTTAACTATGCATTTATAATAATACATTTAATATTTAGATATGCAACAATATATTATTAATAATAATAATAATAAATAGAAATATTAAACACATAATTTTTATTTTTAATACAAATAATATTAGTGTTGTAATATTTCACAATTTTTCTAATATAAATATTAAATACTAATATTTAATTTAATATTCATTACAATAGTGATACTTTCATTATTATTGTAATATTTTACTGTAAAATCAATCTATATAATATTTTAATTTACAGTACAACTGTACCAATACTAATTAAATAAATTACTAATTATATACTACTAAGTTACAACAATACTAGTATTGATGGTTGTCTTAATTTTCAAACTTTAAGCCTTAATTTTAATTTTAAACCACCAGTCTTTATTTCAGCTGAAAACCTCAGGAAGCCCTTAATGCTTCTCTTTTGTTTACAGCCATTTATAAATGATTTTTAATGACAAGTTTGGGAAGATTAGATGATTATGAGTCATTGGCGTGTAAATGAACACAATGCAGTGCATATATTTATTTATTTATTAAATCTCAGCCTTTGTGATTTGCTGTTTGCACTAAGCTTTATCGTGATTTCAGGTTTATTTTGATCAATCGTGCAGCCCAATATGTGTTACTGATCAGCGTTTCTTATCTTCTAAAGCTCCTACTAAAGATGATGGGGAAAAGTTGACGATTGTCAGATTACCCAGAATGCACTGTGCTGGAACAGACCTGTGAGTTGAGCTCAACGAGACCTCACTCTTTGTCCAATCAGACACTAGTATTAAATGTTTTACATTATTATTAAGTTTCTACTGGGAGAAAATGACTGTAAATGTCTTTAAATGGTTATTTAAATGTGTTTTAAATGAAAGTGGCACATAGATGTGTCATGAATCAGTTTTTGATTATATAAAATCACATATATATACAGCAAATTTTTAACATTTAAATGATTCGATTTGATTGATGGCACTGGAAACAACTCTCGCTCTGCACTGTTTAAGTCGCACAGATGTATTTGTTTTAGGGTTTATTGAATCGGCACAGATTTCCCTGCTGGATAAACCGGTTTAAACCAATCTTGTTTGGTTTGTTGTTGGCTAATCAAGCCGAAAGTCACTGGTTTACACATTTTTAGCAAGTAAACTGTATGTGAATATTGTGTTTGTGTTGTGTTTTGAAGCATTTTCAGTTCAATAAAAAGCTGATATGAACACAGTCGTTGTGATTAATGTTGCTTGTTCATGTCACATGCCGTTCCAGCAAATAATGGAGATATTGTTTATAAAAACAACACAGTCTCTGTATTGGAGGACCGATATTATTCAAGACATTAACACAAGACAAACCCTCTTTTGTACTCAATGTACACTTATGTTTCTAAGAATATTATTTTAGGACCATATTATGACAAACTATAAATACACTGCATCCAAAATTACTTGAATAGCTCATGAATATTAATTAGGTTACGCTGCCGTTCCTGCTTGGCGATCTTTCCAGTTGCGTAACCTAATTAATATTTAAAAGCGACGTCGCATTGTGACTCTTTGATTGGCCGGCTAACTTAGCGCTCGCTTCCCGACGTCTGCTTTCAACCAATCAGCGAAACGTACGTCGCGTTGCGTAATTAATATTCAAGAGGCGTCGAGTTTCATGGGCGGGGCTTCGCCTACCGGTGTGTTGGCAGCCGGCGGTTCGTTTCGGTCTGAACGGCTGAGGAAACGGTGCCAGAACCGGGATGGAGCGGGGATGAAATACCGCCTAAACACACGAGACTAAACTTCTGCATCGGACTGAGAAATACAGTAAGTATATGATCCAAATTTGAAGAACATTCAGGAAATTCAGAGCGTTTCGTCTTCAACCGCGTAAAGGGTTAAATTCGGTTATTCAGCAAAAAACTGCCGGGGAGTTACTCCAGTCTAATGTGTTTGTTATTAAAATGAAATTTTCCAAGAAAAGTCAGTATATTATCGGCTAACTCACTAATAGCGTAAAAAGGAACGTTTAAACGCTCATAAGTTTCGTTTGTAACAGTATAAAAGTCGTCTTGATGCGAGGTTTATGTTGAAAAAACTGTTTTAATATATTAATAATAATACAGTGAGGAGGGACAAACATTAAGAAGGCTCAAATCCTCCAGAATAGCTATTTGTGATGAGATTATGTTGTGTGTTTGTGAATGAATTGTGTAAATAAAGCTGCGCGTGTCTGCCGGAGTTTCCGCGCATGCGCAGACCGAGACACGTCCGGCTGTTAAAGTTGAAGCAGTGATGATGATGATGATGATGATGGTGTTTAAAGCGGCTTTGGTTGAACTCTCTTCAGTATCATTAATACACAGAGATGCTCTGAGTGACTAGCAGTACATGTTTACACTGACTTGAAGTTAAAGTTAATTGTTATTAACTTATTATTAATAATGTGAACAAATGCATCAGGGGTTGCAAGATTTACAGACCCAAAGATTTTGTTCGCAACGCTTTATAATAACTTTCACCAAGAATGTGATCTAACATTACTACAATATGAAATAATCATCAGTTAGAAAGTGTAATTAATAGACAGAAATGAACAAAAAACATGAATATATTTAAAATAAAAAATGTATATACATATGTTTAATATTAACTATGTATTATATATATTAAGTTGTAATAAATTAAATCTAAAATAAATTATATATAATAAACTATTTATATTTGTTTGGAAAATGTAATGATCTGTTTTGGTTTCTCCACATTTTGAATGAAGTCATTAATATATATATATATATATATATATATATATATATATATATACAGGTGCTGGTCATATAATTAGAATAAAATCTAAAAGTTGATTTATTTCACTAATTCCATTCAAAAAGTGAAACTTGTATATTATATTCATTCATTACACACAGACTGATATATTTCAAATGTTTATTTCTTTTAATTTTGATGATTAGAGCTTACAGCTCATGAAAGTCAAAAATCAGTATCTCAAAATATTAGAATATTTACATTTGAGTTTGAATAAATGACCATCCCTACAGTATAAATTCTGGGTATCTCTTGTTCTTTGAAACCACAATAATGGAGAAGACTGCTGACTTGGCAATGATCCAGAAGACGAACATTGACGCCCTCCACAAAGAGGGTAAGTCACAGAGGGTCATTACTGAAAGGTGTGGCTGTTTACAGAGTGCTGTATCAAAGCATATTAAATGCAAAGTTGACTGGAAGGAAGAATTTGGGTAGAAAAGGTGCACAAGCAACAGGGATGACCGCAAGCTTGAGAATACAGTCAAGCAAAGCCGATTCAAACACTTGGGAGAGCTTCACAAGGAGAGAACTGAAGCTGGAGTCAGTGCATCAAGAGTCACCACGCTCAGACGTCTTCAGGAAAAGGGCTAGCAAGCCACTTCTGAACCAGAGACAACGTCAGAAGCATCTTACCTGGGCTGTGGAGAAAAAGAACTGGACTGTTGCTCAGTGGTCCAAAGCCCTCTTTTCAGATGAAAGTAAATTTTACATTTCATTTGGAAATCAAGGTCCCAGAGTCTGAAGGAAGAGTGGAGAGGCACAGAATCCATGTTGCTTGAAGTCCAGTGTGAAGTTTCCACAGTCAGTGATGATTTGGGCTGCCATGTCATCTGCTGGTGTTGGTCCACTGTGTTTTCTGAAGTCCACAGTCAACGCAGCCATCTACCAGGACATTTTAGAGCACTTCATGCTTCTTTCTGCTGACAAGCTTTATGGAGATGCTGATTTCATTTTCCAGCAGGACTTGGCACCTGCCCACACTGCCAAAGGTACCAAAAGCTGGTTCAATGACCATAGTGTTACTGTGCTTGATTGGCCAGCAAACTCGCCTGACCTGAACCCCAGAGAGAATCTCAAGAGGAAGATGAGAGACACCAGACCCAACAATGCAGATGAGCTGAAGGCCACTATCAGAGCAACCTGGGCTCTCATAACACCTGAGCAGTGCCACAGACTGATCGACTCCATGCCACGCCGCATTGCTGCAGTAATTCAGGCAAAAGGAGCCCCAACTAAGTATTGAGTGCTGTACATGCTCATACTTTTCAGTTGGCCAAGATTTCTAAAAATCCTTTCTTTGTATTGGTCTTAAGTAATATTCTAATATTTTGAGATACTGATTTTTGACTTTCATGAGCTGTAAGCTCTAATCATCAAAATTAAAAGAAATAAACATTTTAAATATATCAGTCTGTGTGTAATGAATGAATATAATATACAAGTTTCACTTTTTGAATGGAATTAGTGAAATAAATCAACTTTTTGATGATATTCTAATTATATGACCAGCACCTGTGTGTGTATATATATATTGTAACAGCCCATAGTGCTGATACTATGGATTTATTTGGGGTGCAGTTTTACTACAGCCCTCTGGGGGCTCTAGGGCGCTCCCCTCCTCTATATTAAGCCCAGGTGTGGTAGTAGAGTGAGTAACATTGTTTGGTTGGGAGGAAGCATGGCTTCTCATGCTACTTTCAATGTTTAGAGTCCCGGTTGAGAAACGTCGATGTTTTAAGCTCAATCAATAGGGACTCTTTTGTACCGGTGGTTATTCTTGCCACTGAAGGCCACGCTGTCTGTACCTGGGAGATATTTCTAGGATGGGATTTTTGTTGCTGTCGTGGACAGTTTGAGTTTCCTCACTCGGGGACTAGAGTGGTTTTGGGACTATTTGGTGGAGTTTGTTGGATGCACATTGAGCTTTGTCGTCTTCATAAGAATCATCGTCATCTTCTTTGATATCATCGTCTACCATGTCTTCAATGATAAGTACTACAGACATTCAGTGACATTCATGTTCCCCATTGGACTATGCTACAGGTTTAACTTTCAACCAGAGTTTCCACTCCTGTTTGTATGCTTGCAAACCCACATACTTACATTTCACAAAGCAACCGAGACTGTTGTTTTTCTTGTTCTTTATGTTGTGATTGGTTTATGCCAACTTCTTCCACACAATAATAATTGGTTTAATCTCACTCGGTGTATTGATTTGGTCATTGTGTCAACATAATATTTGTGTTTTAAGGTACACTTATGAAGAAAGGTTGGTGGGCCCCTCTCTCAAAATATATTGTAGTGGCTCGTTCTTTTAAAGAGAAGGGGAGAGGTTACTTATATATATACATACACACACACACACACACACACACACACACACACACACACACACATACATACAGTGGGGCAAAAAAGTATTTAGTCAGCCACCAATTGTGCAAGTTCTCCCACTTAAAAAGATGAGAGAGGCCTGTAATTTTCATCATAGGTATACCTCAACTATGAGAGACAAAATGAGGAAAAAAAATCCAGAAAATCACATTGTAGGATTTTTAAAGAATTAATTGGTAAATTCCTCGGTAAAATAAGTATTTGGTCACCTACAAACAAGCAAGATTTCTGGCTCTCACAGACCTGTAACTTCTTCTTTAAGAGGCTCCTCTGTCCTCCACTCGTTACCTGTATTAATGGCATCTGTTTGAACTCGTTATCAGTATAAAAGACACCTGTCCACAACCTCAAACAGTCCAACTCCAAACTCCACCATGGCCAAGACCAAAGACACCAGAAACACAATTGTAGACCTGCACCAGGCTGGGAAGACTGAATCTGCAATAGGTAAGCAGCTTGCTGTGAAGAAATCAACTGTGGGAGCAATTATTAGAGAATGGAAGACATACAAGACCACTGATAATCTCCCTCGATCTGGGGCTCCACGCAAGATCTCACCCCGTGGGGTCAAAATGATCACAAGAACTGTGAGCGAAAATCCCAGAACCACACGGGGGACCTAGTGAATGACCTGCAGAGAGCTGCGACCAAAGTAACAAAGGCTACCATCAGTAACACACTGCGCCGCCAGGAACTCAAATCCTGCAGCGCCAGACGTGTCCCCCTGCTTAAGCCAGTACATGTCCGGCCCGTCTGGAGTTTGCTAGAGAGCATCTGGATGATCCAGAAGAGGATTGGGAGAATGTCATATGGTCAGATGAAACCAAAATAGAACTTTTTGCTAAAAACTCAAAGAATGCTGAGTTGCATCCCAAGAACAGCATACCTACTGTGAAGCATGGGGGTGGAAACATCACGCTTTGGGGCTGTTTTTCTGCAAAGGGACCAGGACGACTGATCCATGTAAACGAAAGAATGAATGGGGCCATGTATCGTGAGATTTTGAGTGAAAACCTCCTTCCATCAGCAAGGGCATTGAAGATGAAACGTGGCTGGGTCTTTCAGCATGACAATGATCCCAAACACACCGCCCGGGCAACGAAGGAGTGGCTTCGTAAGAAGCATTTCAAGGTCCTGGAGTGGCCGAGCCAGTGTCCAGATCTCAACCCGCTGTTACCCAGCGACAGCCCCAAAACATTACTGCTCTCGAGGAGATCTGCATGGAGGAATGGGCCAAAATACCAGCAGCAGTGTGTGAAGACCTTGTGAAGACTTACAGAACACGTTTGACCTCTGTCATTGCCAACAAAGGGTATATAACAAAGTATTGAGATGAAATTTTGTTATTGACCAAATACTTATTTTCCACCATAATTTGCAAATAAATTCTTTAAAAATCCTACAATGTGATTTTCTGGATTTTTTTTTCTCATTTTGTCTCTCATAGTTGAGGTATACCTATGATGACAATTACAGGCCTCTCTCATCTTTTTAAGTGGGAGAACTTGCACAATTGGTGGCTGACTAAATACTTTTTTGCCCCACTGTGTGGGTGTGTGTATATAATATATATATATATATGATTTTTATTTATTAATAATGTATAATTATAATAGTTAACATTAATATAATATTCTGTAAAACGGTAATTTATGAAATATTATATATATAATATTAATAATATAATTATAATTAATATAATATTCTGTAAAGTGTTAATTATATGAAATGTTTATATATATATATATAATACATTTATTATATCATAAACATAATTAATTATATATCATTCTAATTATACTGGATTAATTAAATAAATTATAACTTCACTAATATAGTACATTTGTTTGTTCATAAGAAATATTAACGGCTACTGATTTGATTCTAAGTATAATATGGCTAAAGTATTACCAGAATATTATAGTTGTAATAGTATGTTTCTGAACTCTGTCCGCTGCGCTCATCTGAATGGATCAGACAGAAAGAGATCTGCATGTTCAGTCTCGTTTGCAATCATTTACCAAACAAATCAGCTTTTCTTCGAGAGAAACTGGGCCGTAGATTTACACACAAAAACAGTCGGTATAATTCCTCATTAGTGTTTAATCTGCGGGTCGGTCCTGAGAGCAAATAAACCCTTAATGTCTGGTTTCACATTTCTGAGGGTATTACGACTTTAGAGAAGAAATGCGTTGTTTTGAAGTGTTTAATGTAGTTTATATCCGTAACCTCTGGCACAGAAGCTCAGCAGGTCTGAGTCTGAAGGTTAGTGAGTGTGCAGTAGGTTAGGGGTCAGTATTTGCCTCGTCATTGCGGTGCGGCTCACTGATCTCAGAAGATGATGACAGATGAGCGCTGGGAGAAACTGATAATAAAACACAGCAGAGAGAGAGAGACGGGCACTCGCACTGAATGAATGAGACAAACAGCACACATGAGGGCCAGAAAGAAAGGTATTCATCCTTTATTCCTTACTATTCACAATTACTACATTGAGAAGGATGAGTTTAGTTGAGCTTTGGTTGAATTCTGTCTGTTGTAAAACTGATCCAAGCTTCTAATGTGACTTCATTCTTATTTTTTAGGAAGTTAAACTACATAGTGAAATAATCGACTAAGTATTTTTTATTTTATTTTAATGTGTTCCAGAAGTTTTTGACTCTAGTAGTAAAAAAACAGTTTTGTGTGTTTACTTTACAATTTCATTACTTTTTGTTGTTATTGTTTTTTTAGCGACTTATGATTGGCATAAGAGTTAGAGAGAAACATTTTGCTAAAAACTGAATATGAATTGTATCTGTTTTGCTTTTTACTAATTTAAATGGTTATTTTATTAATTGTGAATTTTATTTATTACGAATGATTTTGACTCATTTAGTGTCTGTTTGTGCTGGGCTGAACTTGATGAACCGTGTTAATTGTTGTTTAATTGCTTATTTTGTCGGACTGGTTAGTTCACAGGTGATCTCTCACCTTTCACAGGTAAAGTCATGGTTGCCGTGTCAACGATTACATACAGTACAGGTGTGCCGTGATTGTTCGAAGCTTCACGTGTGTCTAGTGACCTTCAGATATTTTCCGGAGAGATTAAAAATGATCCAAGATTCTAATTTGATTAATTGTCATTTTGTAGGAAACTAGATTATTTAATGAAATAATGGATTGAGTAATTTTTTTATTATATTTTTAATCGTAGTCCAAAAAGTTTGACACTAGCAGTGAAAATACTTTGGTTTTGCATATTTTTAATTAATTACGTTTTTCATTTTTACAAATTATGATTGGCATATCCATTTAATATGCATTTTATCCATTTTGAAAGCTTATTTTATGATGATTTTGGCTCATATTTTTTTAGGCTCATACATTCAAGTGTTTCTAGTGTCTTTCAGACGTGTTTTTATGTTAAGAATGATCCAGTATTTTCTATTTTCTCCACATTTTTTTTTATTAAATCATAAGAGAGAAAAAATATAATTTTACATATATGTAATTAATTGTATTTTTTTTACGTTTTTTACATTTTAATATTACATATAGGCTATGTATATTAAGATAGTAATAAATTACTAAATAAATGAATAAAATAAATAATAATTGTACTAATACGGTATTAGTATGTGATCTGGTATAATGTAATGTAGAAAGTTACTAAAGTGTTTCTATGTTAAGAATGACCCAAACTTCTAATGTGGATTAATTCTAATTTTTTAGGACACTTAATTATTTAATGCAATTTAATTTAATTGGATGAATACTGATTCATTTTTCATACAATGTGGTCCAAAAGATCTAACACTACTAGTGAAAGTTGTTTGTTGTATTCCTCATTTGTAAGTCGCTTTGGCTAAAAGTAAACGTTAAAGGTCAGCTGTGTGTTTTATGAGTTTGTTGCTGAGATTTGTGTGATTAGGAGCTCTGGGCCGCAGTGGCGTGTAATTTCTTAATGAAGCGTGTAGTAATGACTCAGGTAGGTTGATAAACAGACGCGTTTAGCACTGAACTCTCTCGGGATGGGATGTTTGCTGCATCTGTTGTTTCGTATTGTGCACGTCTGGGAGATGCTGTACGTTTTGCTGCATGGGGAAAATGCAAAAAGGTTTGGTCGTGCACCTGATTTTCATTATTGCATAGATGTGCATGCATTGTTTGGGCGTTTACTTGATATGCATTGAATCAAAAAGTTGAGTCAGTAGTTTGCTGATGTGTTTTGTGTTTCATGTTTTGAGTTTCATGATGCTCGGTTTGGTATGATCAGCATTGCCGTTCCTTAAGGATCTGGTTTGGGAATCCTGCGTCTGGACATTTGATATTCACACAGACCAATATAAACTCAGTGTGTGAATGCAGAAGTCGGTGTTTGTTGACTGTTATATGTGTTTAAGGCAAGACACTGTTACTTGGGTAAAGCTGTTAAATAATCAATATCACCATACTTCCCCAGTTGATTAATCACAGTAAGGTAAACGCTTTACAATAACAGCGCATGAATAATCATCTACTCATACCTAAATTAAATACTTTAATGAGCTAATGATGAGTATTAGTACATGATTATTGTAAAGTGTTACTGGTAAAATGTGAACTAATCAATATCACCATCCTGACCAAGTTGATTAATTAGAGTACATTAAGGCAATTGCTTTGTATTACAAGTTTTCTGAAATGTTATGTTTAAATATGCACTAGTTTTCATTCATTTCCAGAACATATATCTGAACATTGGAAAAAGCCAGATTCAAAATTCATTTTTGACTTGGTTGACATATTAGAGTTAAAGGTTTTTACTGAGGGGATTTTGGATTTCTGTTTTTATAACTCCATAAATCATAAAATATTATCAACAGATAGAAAAAAAATCATTTTCACCATGTTTTTAGGAATAAAATGTTGTATAAATCATTGTGAATGAAATATGAACAAACCCCTCAGTAAAAACCTTCAGAATATAGAGAGGAATAAAACTGTAAGTTTTGGTGAATGTAAGTGCTGCTGAAGTGGAGAAACAAACTGATTTTGAGAAAATGACTAAATAAATGTACTATAATTCAAATCTAAGGCAAAAACATTGCACAATTTTAAGTCCGTTTTAAGATTTTGATCTACTTTGCTTCCGTAACATGTCTACTTTCAGACTAGTGAAAAGAAAACACATTTAAGTGTTAATTTTATTGCACTTTTTCTATTTACGTCTGTAGATTTCAATTCTAATACATATCTTTAAAAGTTTTTTCTCCACTTCAGCAGCACTTACATACACCAAATTTTACAGTTTTATTCTTGTCTATATTCTGAAGGTTTTTACTGAGGGGTTTGTTCATATATTATTCACACTGATTTATACAACATTTTATTACTAAAAAAATGGCGAAAATGTATTAGTTTTCTGTCTGTTGATGATATTTTATGATTTTTGCAGTGTAAAAACCTTTGAAACTTATTTGTGACCCTGCAGCACAGAAGCAGTCATAAGCAGCACAGGTATATCTGCAGCAATAGCCAACAATACATTGCATGGGTCAAAATTATACATTTCTCTTTTATGCCAAAAATCATTAGGATATTAAGTAAAGATCATGTTCCATGAAGATATTTTGTAAATGTCCTACCGTAAATATATCAAAACTTCATTTTTGATTAGTAATATGCATTGCTAAGAACTTCATTTGAACAACTTTAAAGGTGATTTTCTCAATATTTAGATTTTTTTGCACCCTCAGATTCCAGATTTTCAAATAGTTGTATCTCAGACAAATATTGTCCAACAAACCATACATCAATGGAAAGATTATTTGTTCAACTTTTATGTATAATTCTATATGGTTTTGTGGTCCAGGGTCACATATGTCAACAAAGTCAAACAAAAATTTTGAACCTGGCTTCATTCAATATTCAGATTTATTTTCTGAGTATGTATGCAAATTAAAACATAAAAAATAACATTTCAGAAAACCTGTAATACCAAATAATTGTCTTAATGTACTTATTCACATGTGGTGTCTTGCTTTAAATATGCACCTGCATTTGCACTTATATCTCCAAGAGGTGTTTTATTCACTTGTATTCATTCATCATCTTCTTGATTCTTCTCTTCTTCATGTCAACAGAGAGCCGTGACCCGATGCACTCCATGCGGGTTTCCGTTCATGGTGTCTCCATGTTCTCCTCCATCACCAGCTCCATCTCCGACCCGCGTTTCCGCTTCCGATGGCGAGCCATCACGGTGACGACCCTCCTGGCCTTGGCCGTCCTCGTGTACCTGCACCAAACCTCATCCAGCTCCACCGAGAGCAGAGCTAGCGGTCAGCGCTCGTGGCGATCCAGCCGAGACGTGTCAGGCGCAGAGGTAGACAGTAACAAAGTACATTTACTTGAGTATTGTACTTAAGTACACTTTGTCAGTATCTGTACTTTACTTATTATTATTTCTTCTGGAAACTTGTGACTTTAACCTCTCTACGTTTGAAAGACAAACAGCGTCCTTTTCAGTGTTGGGTAATCTACTGTAATCTAATTACTTTTTTAAATAAGCAGTAATTAGGAGTATTTTGAGGCAAAAGTCATAGTTAATAGTTAGTTTATAGTGAGAATTGGACCCTAATTTAAAGTGTGACCAGAATAATTTACTTGAAAGAATTAAAAGAACCATTTCATGTCTATCCTTGTATCATTAACCTGTCAAAATTGATTTGGGTTTAGAAAGTAATTAGTAATAAGTAATTAAATACTTTTTGGAGAGAGTCATTTGTACAGTAATCTACTAACACTGTTGAAGATGTAATTAGTAACTAGTAATTAATTACTTTTTTTAGAGTAACTTACTCAGCACTGGTCCTTTTCACTCCACTACACTTCTATCAAGGTCCTCGAAGTAGAAAGTCGTTACTATGTAGCAGCTTTGAAAGTCAGGGTGATTTATTTATTTTTTTATTTTTTTGTCGTCGTCTTTAAAACGTGACCTTTTTTTTTTTTTCCCAGACAGTCTATCAGTAATTTCTCTTGTAGGGCTACGTGACTAAATCCAGAAGAACTGTGTCTCAAGACGCTTCAAGAAAGCTCCTGAGAAACTCTGCTCGAGTGCAGCGAGGACAAAAACTGCTTTACACACAAAGGATGCTCACAACAAATGTTGATTTCATTTAGTTAGTAGAAGTTAATTGATCAAGAAAATCTATTCATGACATTATTTTTGACAGCATCCTCATTTTACAGCATTTTTACACAAGTGAAAAACAGATCTGTAGCTTTGCAGGAGGTTTCTTGAAGCGTCTTGAGACACGGTTCTTCTGGATTTAGTCTCAGTTTGTTCAGTTTCTTCACGTCACTCCAGACAGACTGATGATGATCAGATCTCTGTGTGGAGCACAAGAATATCACTGGATTATTACAATTTATGGCAAAATGAATGTAAACTGATATTTCCTCCTGACACACTCCAGCAAAAGATAGAAATAACTGACTTAAAACCAGTTTTAGCTGCTGAAGATACTAGTGCTCTTATCATTTTGGCCACCACTGTACTTCTGTACTGTAAAAATCAGTCTTTACAACTTTCACTTGTAATACAAAACCATATTGATGTATGGTTTGTTGGACAATATTTGTCTGAGATACAACTATTTGTAAATCTGGAATCTGAGGGTGCAAAAAAATCTAAATATTGAGAAAATCACCTTTAAAGTTGTTCAAATGAAGTTCTTAGCAATGCATATTACTAATCAAAAATTAAGTTTTGATATATTTACGGTAGGACATTTACAAAATATCTTCATGGAACATGATCTTAATATCCTAATGATTTTTGGGCATAAAAGAAAAATGTATAATTTTGACCCATACAATGTATTGTTGGCTATTGCTACAAATATAGCTGCTGCTTATGACTGCTTCTGTGCTGCAGGGTCACTTATTTGACCAGCAGTATCTGTCGTTTCACTCTATAATGGAATTGTGTACTTTGTCCACGTCTAGGCTGCATCGGTGGACTCGCATTATAACGACACGTACCCGCTCAGTCCACCGGAACACACGGCCGGCGGGATCCGTTACCGGATCGGAGTCATAGCAGACCTGGACACGAACTCACGCAGCCAGAAGGACAACACGTGGTTCAGCTTTCTGAAACGAGGCCATCTGCTGGTGTCCGACAGCGGGGACAGCGTGTCCGTGGAGTGGGATCCGGAGACGGTGGTTCTGGAGAGTCATCTGTCGGAGAAGGGCCGCGGCATGGAGCTGTCCGAGCTGGTGGCGTTTAACGGGCATCTGTACAGCGTGGACGACCGAACGGGTGTGGTGTACCGGATAGAGGCCAACAGAGCCGTGCCCTGGGTCATCCTGACGGACGGAGACGGCAGCGTGTCTAAAGGTAGATACTAGGGATCAGAGGCGGACAGTAATTTGGGCCACATTTGCCTGCAGTGTGAACGTAGCCTGTAAGTACATTTACTTGAGTACTGTACCTAAGTACACTCTTTAAGTATCTTGATTATTATTTTTTCTAGAAACGTATGACTTTACCTTCACTACATTTGAAAGACAAATAGCGTCCTTTTCACTCCACTACACTTCTATAAAGGTTCTCGAAGTAGAAAGTCGTTACTGTGTAGCAGCTTTGAAAGTCAGCGGGTGATTTATTTATTTTTCTTCTCTAAAACATGACTCTTTTTATTTTTTTTTCAGACAGTCTATCAGTAATCTCTAATGTAGGAATAGGTGATTTCCCAGCATTTTTTGAACACTGACCAGTTGCAAATGTGATATTTATTTACAACAATTCAATAATAAGAATTTAGTATTTTGATATATTAGAGACACACAATATTGTCTGATTTTGTAAATAGAAATATTACCTATAAAGCCACAGAAGAACTGTTGTGCGTCTGCCAACAAAACACAATAGGTGTTTGTTTTAAACTGTAATGATATTTTAAAATTTTTACTGTATCATATAAATGCAGCCTTGGTGTGCAGAAGAGATTTCTTTATTTCAAAAACATTACAAAATCTTTTGACTGGTGGTGTACATATATTATTATACATACTTATGTAATTCTGTATCATTAGAAGTCACATCGAATCAGAATGGACTCGCGATACTAAGTATGAAAATCAAGTGCATGAACTCTTCAGTATGTTTCATCACATGTTGAACTTGATTTGGTGTCTGTAAGGAATGTATGAGCTAGACTTAATTTTATGATGCTGTACTGTTTTAGTGTGTAGTGCAAGTGTGACCTCTGACCCTCGTCTGCAGGTTTTAAGGCGGAGTGGTTGGCGGTGAAAGACGAGCGTCTGTATGTCGGTGGTCTCGGTAAGGAGTGGACGACGGTCACCGGCGAGTTCGTCAATAACGACCCCCAGTGGGTGAAGGTGATTGGTTTCCATGGTGACGTGGAGCACGAGAACTGGGTGCCCGGTATAACGCGCTCAAGAAAGCAGCAGATATCAAACCGCCAGGTGAGTCACACACACACACACACACACACACACACACCTGCTCATGATCACATGACCTCAGTGCTGTCCATGCCGAGATAGTTTTCTGAGAAGCTCCATGTAATCTTGCTACTGAAAGCTCCAAAACGTCCAGAAACGACTGCATCCAGTGAGTCCATGCTAGAGAGTGTTTCCAGCGCAAGGCGCAGCCGTAAGTCCACAGAACAACATCTTCTGAGTTAGAGAAAGTGCAAAGGGAATCATCAGTTAGAAGCAAAAGCCTCAGGCAACAAGCCACCTCCAAAATGTCCTTCAAAGTCGTAGAAACCTGTCTCCAAAATTTGTTGACTTCAGGGCAGTCCCAAAACATGTGCATATATGTACCTATGGATCCATTAAAACAAAAGCTACGAGATATAGGGAGATGGAAATCTTCATTAGATGACGCTTCCTGGGAGTGAGATACATCCTATGAGTCATCTTTCATTAATCAACTGATGATTAGGATTTTTAGAGACATGTTTGAGATTTGCCCATATTGAATCCTAACATATGTTATTACTGTCTTTTTAAATGTTATTATCTTATTTGTCATCATATATATAGTATATACTGCCTAATATATTATATACTATCTTATATATATATATATATTTTATATCTAACCAGAAGTGCAAATATATCATCATCATATAGCATATACTATCATATGTGTCCCTGCAGCACAGAAGCAGTCATAAGCAGCACAGCTATATCTGTAGCAATAGCCAACAATACATTGTATGGGTCAAAATTATACATTTCTCTTTTATGCCAAAAATCATTAGGATATTAAGATCATGTTCCATGAAGATATTTTGTAAATGTCCTACCGTAAATATATAAAAACTTAATATTTGATTAGTAATATGCATTGCTAAGAACTTAATTTGAACAACTTTAAAGGTGATTTTCTCAATATTTAGATGTTTTTGCTCCCTCAGATTCCAGATTTACAAATAGTTGTATCTCAGACAAATATTGTCCAACAAACCATACATCAATGGAAAGATTATTTATTCAGCTTCCAGATGTTGTATAAATCTCAATTTCGAAAAATTGACACTTATGACTGGTTTTATGGTCACATTTATCATCTTACATATTATGTACGTACTATCTTGTATATTATATACTATCTTATATATATATATATATATATATATATTATCTATTATGCACTCTTATATATCATCATATATAGTATATAAAAAGTGTTCCTATTTTTATATATATATATATATATATATGTGTTTTTATATATATAGTATGTTTTCTTAAATACTATCTCATCATCTTATATATATGCTATCTTATATCATATACTGTATAATATATACAATCTATTTTAGATATTGAGTTTCCTATATATATATATATATATATATATATATATATATATATATATATATATATATATATATATATATATATATATATATAAAATCACATATAGTATATACTATTTTGGATACTATCTAAAATATTATATATTTTTATATCATGTTTTCTTATATATTATCTTAATATACAGCCAAACCAAAACATTTTCAGACACGGATATAATTTTTGATATTTTTTTACTAGCGGGTGCAGGACACTATAGTTAATTTATGTTAGTGAGGATAGCAAATATATACACATATATTATATGTAAATATAATATAATATATTATACCCAAAAATTATGCATACAGCAGACTACCAGTAAAATTTGGGACTAAAAATTATTCAGACACTTTGACCTGATCGTGTTTTGTTACATACCTTTCTATCAAAGTTATCTGACATTATCAAGATGAATTTGAATTAGTTTTTGTCATATTTTATTACCATTGTATAAAAACTATAGCGAATAAACTGTGATAATGTGAGAAACGTTGAAGGTCTTTGAATACATTTTGGTTTGATTGTATGTTTTCTTATATATTATCTTGTAGTATCATCTTATATATCATATACTAGCTTGAATGCATTATCTTGTGTGTTTGTCCTGTCTCAGGTTATCTGATCCACGAGTCGGCGGTGTGGAGCGAGCGTCTGCAGCGCTGGTTCTTCCTCCCGCGCCGCGCTAGCTCCGAGCGCTACGAGGAAACGGCGGACGAGCGCCGCGGATCAAACCTGATCCTGAGCTGCTCGCCGGACTTCAGTCAGATCTCAGCGTCACGCATCGGACCGCTCAAACCCACGCTCGGCTTCTCCTCCTTCAGATTCATCCCCGACACAGACGACCAGATCATACTGGCGCTCAAATCAGAGGAGGACGCGGGACAAATCGCCACGTACATCACCGCCTTCACGCTGGACGGACGAATCCTGCTGCCCGACACCAAGATCGCAGACGTCAAATATGAAGGGCTGGAGTTCATATAGACACACGGCTTCATATGACTTCAGTGAAGTAAAACACAAGAAAACTGCAGGCATCCGTTACCCATAATGCAATGAAGCGGCAGCCAGTATATTTTCAGACTCATGTTCATGTGCTCTATGCAGACGGAGGTCCTCAGTGAGGGACGAGACACTACAGACGCTCAGGGGACTGAAGCAACGGGAAACAGATGCAATAATAGAGGAAACCTCTAACAAAAACAGAACAGGGTTTCTGCGGGTTTGAAAACATCCTGAGTCATGTTTTTACAAATTAAGGCCTTAAAATGTCTCGGTAACAATTTACAATAAGGTTCATTTGTTAACAACATTAGTAAACATGAACTAAGAATGAACAAAACATCTACAGCATTTATTCATCTTAGTTAATGTTAATTTCAGCATTTACTAATGTATTATTAAAATCACAAATTGTGTTTAACATTAGTTAATGCAACATGAATAAACAATGAGCAGATGTATTTATTAACTAACATGAACAAAGATTAATAAATAGTGTAATAAATGCATTGTTCATTGTTTGTTCATGTTAGTTAATACATTAACTAATGTTAATAAATGACACCTTATTGTAAAGTGTTACCAATGTCACAAATCTTATATTCATAAAGTCATATATTCATATAAATATCTAATATGAAATTTGTGTTTTTGAACTCAGTCAGATTTTTAATGTTTTTAAATGGAGGCTGCTCATCAAAGCTGTATTTATTTGATCAAAAATACAGAAATAAACTGTGATGTTGTGAAATATTATGTCAGGATTCTTTGATGAATAAAAAGTACAGCATTTATTTAAAATCACTTTTTATCCATTTAACACATCCTTGCTGAATAAAAGTATTTATTACTTTCAAAAAAAGAGAGAAAAAGTACAAAAACTTTTTGTAATGTGTATTGTAACACAAGATTTCTATTTTGAATAAATGCTGTTCTTTTAAATTTTTTATTCATAAAAGAACCCTGAAAAAAAGTATCATAGGTTCCAAAAAATATGAAGCAGCACAACGGTTTCCAGCTTTGATAATTAATCAGCATATTAGAATGATTTCTGAAGATCATGTGACGCTGAAGACTGCAGTAATGATGCTGAAAATACAGCTGCGCATCACAGAAATAAATTACAGTTTAACACATATTCACATAGAAAACGGTTATTTTACATTGTAATATTATTTCACTATTTTTAATCAATTAAATACAGCTTATTAAAAATCTTACTGATCCCAAACTTTTGAATGGTAGTGTACATATTGTGTTGCTTACATTTTTTTTTGGTCTTAAAAAGTCTTAAATTTACATTCATCAAGCCTTCAGAAACCCTGCGTAATAAATAAATGTGTGCGTTGAGAAGTGCACTAATGAAAATAACTCCAAAAATTGTCTTACACAATTATTTGCCTTTATTCAAAACTACAACACCTCGAAGCTTATTTTATTTATGTTATTTTTGCTGATTTTAGTGTTTTTTTTAAGTGTACAAACTACACTGGAGACATTTAATTAATATTCCTTTTGATTTATGGAATTAAAAGACATTTAAAATGAATTTGCAAATAAAGTTTTATTAATTTCAGACATTTAGATTTTTTTTTAAGGTGTGCCTTCTTGCAGAGTTAATTTATGTTTGAGGTTTTATACAGATTTGACAAAAAAAAAAAAAAAATGTAAGAGTTAAATCACAGAATGAATTATACGAGATAAATTAAGAGTCAGATTATTGTGTCAGAGTTTAGTTCCCATGATGACCAGGTTTGTCGGAAGCCCATCGACTTTCAGAACCTGAAACACGTCCAGCGTCTTCAAGAAGTCGAACATTCGTCTGTCGTTGGATCTGAACTCGCTGAAAACTCCTTTAGACCCTGTGAACACATGCGTTTACACTTAAACAGACCGCTTACGAGCATCAGCGGTGAGACTGGTGACTAATGTAACGCTGCTGATGTCAGCGCAGCGCTCTGATTGGTGGAGAGTGTTGTTAAACTCACCGCTGTCTCTCAGCGCAGACAGCATCTGTTCAATCAGCCGCTTGGCTGTGCTGTGGTCAGGAACTCTGGAGTGGATCTGGATGGCCATGACTGATGGGAAATCCTGCAGCATGGTCTCTGGATACTGGAGGGAAGACAACGGGCCAGATTTACTAACAGCTTCTTGAGGCGTTAAACTAGTACTGTCAGGATTCGGCGTGGACACAGTTATTTTTTTTGCGCCTGACCTTATTGAATATGCATTTTTAGGAGCTTCCCTTTCAGATGCACAGGTATATCTGTAGCAATAGCTGACAATACATTGTATGGGTCAAAATTATCCATTTTTCTTTTATACCAAAAAAAGTAAAGATCATGTTCCGTGAAGATATTTAGTAAATTTCCTACCGTAAATATATCAAAACTTAATTTTTGATTTGAAAATCAAAGTTGTCAGTTGTCACCGAAAGGTGAGGGGTTTGTATCTATGAATGCTAATTTGCCCTGTTTAGTAAATCTGGCCCAAAGACGTTGAAGTTCGAGATGTTAGTGAAGTGTTAACACTCAGGTGGTTGGTGTACCTGAGCTTTAGTCATGGCCGTCTTGGCGTCGCTGAGGGCGAAAGCGTAGCCGCAAACTCCAGACGCGTCGTCTAGGATCAGACTGCAGCTCTGCGACGGCGTCACATGACCCTCCACCAGCCTGACGGAGAAACCGCTTTCATTAAGTGTTCGGAGACTAACCTAACCAAACTAACTAGTGTATCCTCACCGGTCGCCCACCAGCTCCACCTTCTGCTGCGTCTCAGTCTGCATCTCCTTAAAGATCCTCTGCACCTCCGGCTGCGAGTCACAAGAAAATATATCTCCAGTTTTATAGTTGCCTTAATGTTTGATTTTTTTTAATATATATATATATATATATATTTTTTTTAACATTGTAAAGTAGCTCCTTGCTGATTTTTATTCAAATGTGACATGTGAATATATTTCAGTCCAAGAAAATACATGGAGGGAAAAATATATTTTTAAATGCCTTTTCAAAAGTATACACAAAATGGCCAAAACATATATTGGTAGAAAATATATTAAAGTAAATATGTTTTCAAACATATTTTAGAAAATGTATGTTTTAGCCATTTTTTTGTATATTTTGAAATATATTTAAAAACTTTTTTTTTTTTTTGCCATATGTGTACTAATGTGCCATAATGTCTCTTCTGCTCACGAAGGCTGCATTTTTTAAATCAAAATTCACTAAAAATTGTGAAATATTATTACAATTTAATAGCTGTTTTCTATGCAAATATATGTAAAAATGTAATTTATTTCTCGTTAACATTTCTGATTATTATCAATGTTGAAAACAGATGAATATTTTTGTAGAAACCGTGATGCATTTTATTTTTCAGGATTCACAGATGAATAGAAAGTCTTTTGCAATATTATAAATGTCTTTACTGTCACTTTTGACTAATTTAATGAGTCCTTGATGAGTATTCACCTCAAGCTTTTGAATTATAATATATCTCGGTTTTCCAAGGCAGCACAGCTGTTTTCAACATTGATAATAATCAGAAATGTTTGTTGAGCAGCAAATCAGTATATTAGAATGATTTCTGAAGATCATGTGACACTGAAGACTGCAGTAATGATGCTGAAATACAGCTGCATCACAGAAATAAATTACAGTTTAACACATATTCACATAGAAAACAGCTGTTTTACATTAGAATAATATTTCACAATTTTTACAGTATTTCTGATCAAATAAATGCAGCCTCGTTGAGCAGAAGAGACTCTTTCAGAAACGTTAAAATGATTAACTATTCCAAACTTCTGACTGCTAGTGTAAGTTTGGAAACCAAAACTGTTTGGTTACCACCATTCTTCACAATACAGAAGTCCCACAGGTTTGGAAAGACATGCAGGTGAGCAAGCAGTGGTTTTGATGAGGACTGTCTCTTTAAGAGCGTGTCACCTGGTCTTTAGGAGTGCAGGGTCGTATGGTGTAGACGCGTGTGGCCGGAGCGCAGCGGAACAGATCGCGGATCCCATGAGACGGCAGCATCCGCTAAACATCAACACAAACACGTCACGAGCAGAAGAAGCCTGGTAACACCATACAGCTAAATATGTGTTGAACAGGGAAGTGCAAAGACATATATTTTTTTCAATTGAAAATATATTTGCGTTCAGCCTTCATATACCAAAAAAATATTTCAAAATGTATTTCAGGGGAAATTTTACAGTAGCCTTATTGTTTCATTTTTTTTATTTATGTGACCCTGGACCACAAAACCAGTCATAAGGGTCAGTTTTTATGAAATTGAGATTTATACATCATCTGAAAGCTGAATAAATAATCTTTCCATTGATGTATGGTTTGTTGGACAATATTTGTCTGAGATACAACTATTTGTAAATCTGGAATCTGAGGGTGCAAAAAATCTAAATATTGAGAAAATCACCTTTAAAGTTGTTCAAATGAATATGATGCATATTACTAATCAAAAATTTAGTTTTTATATATTTATGGTAGGAAATTTACTAAATATCTTCATGGAACATGATCTTAATATCCTAATGATTTTTGGGCATAAATGAAAAATGTATAATTTTGACCCATACAATGTATTGTTGGCTATTGCTACAGATATAGCTGCTGCTTATGACTGCTTTTGTGCTGCAGGGACACATATGTTGTAACATTGTACATTTTTTATAACATTGTAAAGTAGATCCTTGCTGATTTTTATTCAAACGTGACATATGTGAATGCATTTTCTTGGATTGTAATATATGGAGGGCAAAATACATTTTTAAATCCCTTTTAAAAAGCACTTTAAAATATTTTTTAGAACATATTTTCAGAAATATACACAAAATGGCCAAAAACATATAGGTAGGAAATATATTTAAGTACATATGTTTCGAAACACATTTTAATAAATATATATTTTAGCCTTTATTTTTTTGCATATTTTGAAAACGCGTCAGGAGCAGAAGGCTGGTCGGAGGTCAGAGGTCAGTACCTGGAATTCTCCGGACAGTCCTCCTCTGAAGCCCCAGGGCTCGGGGTCATCGGTCAGAGCGAGAGCGGGGTGAGGCGTCTGACCTCCTGCAACACAAACACACGAGGCGCTTATTATTATTATTATGATTATTATTCTTCGGGACGAGCGGCTCTGGCGTTCTGCGGGCGTCTGGTCTCTCACCCAGAGTTTTGACGTAGGCTTTGGCCATGGTGACGCCGCTCTTGATGTCACAGATGTAGTTGTAAAGGTCGTACAGGATGATCCGGTTGGGAACGTTGGACAGTCTGTTGAACATCTGCACCACGGCGCCGCACATGTCGTCAAACTTCTCCGCTCTCCGCCGCCAGTCTTTACCCTGCAGCCGTCCAAACACACACTCAGCGCTTTTATCCAAAACAACTTCGTTCATGCATTCAGAATCAGAATCAGATTTATTGCCAAGAATGTGTCTTGGTGAAGCTTTCAGTGCAATAATCTAGTTGTCTAATAAACCTGACATTGTATTATTACAAATTGCTTTTAATCCTCTATTTTGAGTTGATTGGATAAAAATGTCTGCTAAATATGGAAGCCTGTTTCCGCCACTGAATAAAAAGTTTAAAAGGTAATTGCGACTTTTTATCTCGCAATTCTGACTTTTTTTCCTCGCAATTGAGTTTATATCACGCAATTCTGCGAAAATAAGTCGGAATTGCAAGAAAAAAAAATCTGAATTGCGAGTTTTTATCTCAAACAATTCTGTGAAAAAAAAGTCTGAATTGTAAGATAAAAAGTCGCAAAAACCCTTTTTTTAAATTCAGTGCAGAAACGGGCTAAATGCATAAATTTAAATGTAAAAAAATAAATAATAATAATAATAAAATAAAAGTAATATAAAAACCATTGTCAAAAAGTGAAAAAATATATATGCATACAAGAAAATTATAATAACTAAAAACAATTAAATAAGCAAATATATTAATTTATATTATTTTATATACCTAAAAGACTACCTACACACCTGTGTGTGTGTGTGTGTGTGTGTGTGTGTGTTTTCATTACTTTAAAATATATTTTAACAATTTATATTTTAAATAAAACTACTTAAAACTAAATAAAAAATAATAATATATATATATATATATATATATATATAAAATTTTTATTTATTTTTTCTGTCTTTTATATAAGATAAATATAATAATAAAATAATGTATAAGTTAAGTCGTGGTGACCCATACTCAAAATTGGTGCTCTGTGTTTAACCCATCCAAGTGCACGCACACACACACACACACACACACACACACACACACAGTGAACACACACACAGCCACACACACACACAGTGAACACACACACACACACACACACAGCAGTGGGCAGCCTTACTCCAGCACCCGGGGAGCAATTAGGGGTTCGGTGCCTTGCTCAAGGGCACCTTAGTCATGGTACCGAAGGCGGAGAGAGTGCTGTTCATTCACAATCCCCACCTTCAATTCCTGCCGGCGCGAGAATCGAACCAGCAACCTTCAGGTTACCAGCCCGACTCCCTAACCATTAGGCCACGACTTCCCCTATAAAATAAGTCATTTTAAAAACATTTTTTGTGTTTGTGTGGAGACCTGCTCTGGATCGTCTCCGGTGTGGCTGTGTCTGCGCAGCCAGTGCAGCTCCTGCAGCATGAGGACGGCCGTGGCTCCGTGTTCATACGGCAGATAGAAGAGCTCCGACAGCAGCGTCAGATCCTCCAGCGTCAGCGGCTCGGCCGTGTACAGCGGGTTGTCTTTGGGTCCGGGAACGTAACCGTCCGTCTGCATCGGCTCCTCGTCAGACGCCTCACGCTTAGAGCGGCCGCCGCGAGCACCTGAGAGCACAGGTACGACAAAACCAGGCATATTACAGACTGACAGGAATTAAGAGAATAAGGTCTTTTGGACCATTACGATTGTTTTGGAATCGAATGACCACAAACCAGTCATAAGGGTCAATTTTTGACCCTGAATAAATAATCTCTCCATTGATGTATGGTTTGTTGGACAATATTTGGCTGAGATGCAACTATTTGAAAATCTGGAATCTGAGGGTGCAAAAAAATCTAAATATTGAGAAAATCATCTTTAAAGTTGTTCAAATGAAGTTCTTAGCAATGCATATTACTAATCAAAAATGAAGTTTTGATATATTTACGGTAGGAGATTTACTAAATATCTTCATGGAACATGATCTTAATATCCTAATGATTTTTGGCATAAAAGAAAAATGTATAATTTTGACCCATACAATGTATTGTTGGCTATTGCTACAAATATAGCTGTGCTGCTTATGACTGCTTCTGTGCTGCAGGGACACTTATGACTAATATCATAATTCAGCACAAAAAGTGTTTTTTGATTCTCATTTTTCTCTACAGGGTTATTATCTATTATCTAAAACCATAAAAAAAATACATTTATTTTCATTACTTTAAATAAAATTTAAAATTCTAATTTGAGTTTTATTTGAAGTACTAAAATAACTAAAACTAAATAAAATAATTAAATATATTGACATTTAAAAGATTTATAAATAAATCATAGTATAAGAATTAGAGAAAATGTTCAAAAATATTAAATATAAAATGTTTAAATAATTAGTTTGCATTATAAGAAGAAGAATTTCTGGGTAAATGTGTGTAGATTGCATGGAAATAAATCAGAAAACAGTCCTAAAAATAGGGTTCATCTAAGAAAAACTTTTTTTCTTTTAAATTTGTGGTCAAATATGAGCTGGATGTGGCTTTGTGAGATTCATTAAATATTAAATACAGTGTTTCCTTTTAGTATTACTGATGTATTAATATAGTTTTTGTTCATATTTAGATTTTTATATATATATATATATATATTTTATATTGTCTGTTTTCATCTTAATTTTTAAGTTAAATTTTTTATTTTGTTTTTGTCATTTCTATTAGTGTTTCTTTTTTTTATATATATAGGGTTTTATACAAACTATATGAAAATGTTGCGTTGGCAACTATCTGAAATAAGTAAATAAATAAATAATAATAATAATAATAAGTTGTTTATTTACCGTCAGGTTGATCTGCTCTGCCGAACTCAACCAGCCAATCAGTGAGCGCCAGCCGCAAAGCATCATGGGGGTTGTAGTCCGAGCCCTGATCGTCTCCATCTGTGGAGCGATGACATCATGTCACAGACAGATGGACATCAATAAATGATGAAAACGATAGACTTCGGTATATTTACCCATAGAAACGTCTTTCTGTCTGAAGCTGCACCACGTGGCCAGCGTGTGAATGGCCACGAAATTGGGCTCAAATTCACAGTTGGGGTTTGTGAGGACGCCTCTGAGTTTGGGGATGAGCTCGGTGGGCCGGTTCTTGAAGGGTCCCATGAAGACTCTCTGTGGGTCGTAGTCGTTAGCGTGGATGTTGTCCCAGATGACCGGCGGACGCCGCAGAACAGCGGACACCTCCTCTATAGACGCCACACTGATGTCCTGGGACACCACCTTCGGCCCTGCCAGGACAAAAGCACATCATACACCTCAATAAAGTGCCTTTTGCCATTTTTACTTGTATGCATTCATGCATTTAGTTCAGATTTCTCATTGCACTAGCATGGGTTTGATTCGCAGGGAATGCATGAACAGATTGAATGTAGACTCTGAATGCAATGCAAGTCACTTCAGCCAAATGCATTGATATTCGTGATGTTACCTGTCCAGAGAATGTCAATCCCAGCATTGAGTTTCTCACCGACCGTGTTCAAATACGCAGACCGCGGCACGCTGGGAGTGCAGAACGCAGCGCAGTAATCTGCAGAAACCAGAGAAATGCACAGAAATAATCAAGCGCTTGGCTGAGTTTTAGTTCTTTATTTTGTTGTGCATTGAAGAAACTATCAAAACTGAGAATGATGGTCCTGCTGGAGGAAAATATGGGAAATTCTGTTTTGTTTTTGTTTTTTAAATAGAGGAATTGTGTTATTTTAGTATCATTTATGTACTATTATAGTTTTGCTAATATTTTGCATGCTATCAAATAGAAATTAAGAACAAATATTTAAAAAAATGTAATAATAATAATAATTATTATTATTATTTGCATTATAGTAATGAGAATTGGTGGTTAAATGTGCTTAATCTGCATTAAAATAAAATCATAAAGGTCCTAAAATAGGCATAATATAGGCAGAAACAAAAAGAAGTTAACATGCAGCAAATGTGTAGAAATAATGAAATGAGAGTTTTGGTTCTTTATTTTGTTGTGCAAAACTGAGAATTATGGTCCTGCTGGAGGAAAATGTTAAATAGTGATATATATTTATTTATTAAATAAATAAATACATAAAATCACATTATGGTAATGAAACTGTGTGAGTAAATGTGCTTAGTTTGCAAAATTAAAATAAAACCTTGAGGGTCCTAAAAATAGGCTTCATCTTAGCAAAAATGAAAGATGTTGATATCTAATGAAATGAGAGTTTATTACGAGTTTTGTCTGTTTATTTTGTTGTGCGTTGAGGAGCCAGTGTTTACCGGTGGGGCAGAAGAGGAAGGTGTGTGGCTCCTCCAGGTGCAGAAACACCTCGTTAGTGACAGACACCTGAGCTTCAGCGAACGAGCTAAACATCTCTTTATCAGCCGGACACATTTCCGTCTCGATGTCGTCAAACAGCAGCGCAAACGACCGGCAGCCAAACCCGCTCACCTGCATGCAGTTCAGGATAAATGATTAAATACCAATAATAAGTGATGTGAGGCGTGATTGTTTTCCAGCGGTCGCACCTGGCTGAGTTTCCTCTTGAGTGCCGTCACCTCTTTAGGGTTTGAGAAGGTGATGTCCAGCCCCGGGGAGATGGCATAGACGAACTCCACGTTACGCTCCTTAGCAGCGGAGATCAGCGTCATCAGCTGGTCTGTAAGACACAATCAAGCAGTTCATCTTCAGAAATTACTGTCCTAAATCAATTAATTAGAAATAAAATACATTATTCATTAAAATACAATGTTTAAACCTTTTAAATCTTTGTAGTCAGGCACAGAGTGCAAGCATAAGAGTCTAACATAATTCTGTATTTTTAACTAAGCTGGTTGTTTTATGATGTCTATTTCTTTTTTTTGCACTTTATTAAGTAGAGTTGCACAAACTTTTTAACACGAAGGGCTAAAAACAAAAAAATCAAACTTGATTGCAAAAGTAAATTTTGCATTAAATCCAATTATATTATATTAAAATGCATTATTTAAAAAATAAAAATAAATTAAGCCATTAAAGAAAAAAATTATATAATTGTTTTTAAACTTTTACATTATTTTTAATAAAATAATTTTTTTAACATTTCAGTATAAAAATGTTAAAACAAAAATATTAATTATTAATGAAGATATGCTTAAATAGCATGTTTATTTCCCCTCCTCTTGCGTTATGGCGGACCAAAACGAGTGTGTTGTTTCACACTTAATAGAAATATATGTGTGTGTGTGTATATATACAGTATATATATAACTGAATGCAGTGTAAGTCGTTCTGGATAATAGTGCTTGCTAAATGCATGAATGTAAACGTTCAGTGTGCAGCTTCACATATTTAACCGGTCACGGTCACCTGCTTCCTCCAGTGAATACAGATCCCTCCAGTACATCCGGTGTTTGTAATCGTCTTTTGGGGCATATAGATATGTGTTCAAGCCCCATTTCTGCTCCCTATGAAGATAACACACAGAGAAGAAGTGAGATAAACGAGCTGATAAGAGCTGATGGCATGTGATAAGAGCGGTTCATTCACCTCCTGAAGAGCTCCTTCCTCTGGCTCATAGTCCACGGCCTCCCATAAAACCCTGCAGCACACAAAGGTCACTTCATACAGCCATGCTTCAATACAACCTTCAGAAATTCCATTTCAACGCAATTCTGTCACAACAATACAATTTTGTGTATTTACTGTAATGCATAATATGCAATACTCTATAAGTTGTATATCTTGTTTATTATATATTCCTTTCATATGTCCTGCATTTACAATAATATAAGTCGTACACTCTGTGCATTTTTATTAGTATGATAATATCACTAAAATACCATTAAAACTATATACAAATTGTGGTTGCGATTTAAAATGTGATTAAACAATCAGATACGCTGCCCTTGTTTTTAGGCCTGCACAATTTGGCTACATTTTTGCCATATTATTATTATTATTATTAATATTGCAATAAAATAATAATGATTATAATTTACTACTACTATGAAATAAAAACAAAATAAAAAAAATACTATTGTAATATCTTACTACAAAGTAAAACAATTATTATTATATTACTGCTAAAAAAAAAAAAAAATTACTTAATGAGAACAAAAAAAAATACTATTGTAATATTTTACGGCGAAATATAAAAAAAACTACTACTACTAAATAAAACGAAAATTACTAAATAAACACAAAATAAAAATATTACTATTGTAACATTTTACTTCAAAATAAAACAAAACAGAGTATCACATTATAAGCGTATTAACCTTAACATTACCAATTTTTTTTTTATCGATATATTTTACGTATGTTCATGTTATATTACATTATTTTATGTTATATCATGTTTTTGGCGACTCACCCTCGACTACTCCACTGAGGAACATCTTGCATTTCTTGGACATGATTCCTGGTGTTGCAGCAGATCTGAAGATCAGTCGGTTGTGTCTCGAAGAGTTCTGTGGATCTGCTGACACGGAATCAGCTGTTTCGATTAATGTTTATGTTTATATTCTCTCTACTTCCTTGTTGTACTCGTGGTCACCCCGTCGCGCATGCGCGCTTCCGCAGCTGTCAAATAAACCCCGCCCATCTGCGCGTAGCTCCGCCCACCCGCTTCCTGCTCGTCAAACCGACAACTCTACAGCTGTTTGAGGTATTCCGACCGAATAAACTATAAAAATGTTAATAAAAGACATGAGACTACACTACATTTGAATATATATTATAATTGCATGAATTAATGTCAAATGTGCCTTTGAAATGTTTGAAAATAACACTGAAGTGAACATTAAGGAACTTAAACATTGGTTTGAGTGGATGTTCGTTTCAGTCACGAACTTATACAATGAAAAACTGATAAATTATTAAGAAAATATATACACTCAGGCGTTTATTCTTCGTTTTTCCATAGCATCTTCCAAACTAAACGTGTTTTCTTGGGAATATTGTTTTAGTTTTTCCGTTGTCCTCCATCACGTGACATCGTTTTAGCGGGAAAACAAATATCAGTAAGTATTATCGATGGATATTTGACGAATTCTCTTGATGTTTTATCTATTATTTGCTGCAGGATCTTTTCTATTCACTTCACATTTCTATATAATTTTAAAGTAGTGGTTTTAGTGGCACCAGAGGTGTAAACATTCATATTAACATCACCCACTAACCACAAACAAACAATACTGACCGTCTTTATCTTCAACACATATTATCATTTAAACCAGCCAAACTTCTGTCAAATGTTTTAATTATAAAGTTTGTATGAACATCTGTTACAGTAAATACCTGCTTTAATATTTAATTGCACTTTTAAAATTAATTTTTAAGTGTCAAAATACTTATAGAATTATTGCTCCTATTTAATATGCACATCTGAATAGATCCCAGTATGAAAAATAATAAACAATAATTTAAAAATGTTATAGGGTGACTTCTATTGTTGTTTTATTTTCAAATGTGTTTCCAGTTTTATTTTATCAAGGTTTTTTTTTTTTTTTTTGAAATCACAAATTACATTTTTATAATTATTATTACAATTTTAGTATTTTGGGGCTGCCATGTGCTATACTATACTTGTACAATTACCTAACCAGATAATTACCTTTCTCAATCTAGTGTTATATAAAGTAATATAAATCTCATATGTATATATATATATATATATATATATATATATATATATATAAAAAATACAATTATCTATATAATATAATATAAATAACTATAATATAATCAGAACCCAAAATGATTAGCAGATAACTAAAATCAATTAATCTGAGCAGTAGCAGGCTTGAAAGCATTAATTTGACAGTGTTCTGAGTTTAGTGTGAAAGAAGAGACGTCATTCATTAGTACATAAACCTTTTTATTCGTGTAAAGATTCGTCATTCCAACTGAAAAACATGTTTTTGGTATCACTTCAAAAAAACTCAAGTCTATATATACCATAAAAGACAAACCATTAACCATTCAATTGCGTTAAATTTCCTTTCAAAATGATGATTTCATCCTTTAATGCCATTCCATTCTTATGTACAAAATTTAATGAGCAAAAGTACTTCAACAGAAGTTTTAACTGTCAAGTAAGAAAGAGCTGAAAGCAAAGTCAGTTTAGTGAAGTGCAAATGACCCTGATGAAAAATAACAGGTTTTTCAGGTCAAACTCAAGCGCAGCTCTTTGGACATCATCTGTACGGCATGTGACTCCAATGTTAAGTGCATTTATATCACCATTATTTCCAGCAGCTTACAGATGCTGTTGATCGAGCTTTACTTGTACTTAACCCGTTCCTTTAAACCTGTGTGAACCAGCTTTAATTGAATATGGCCGATGTTAGCAACTGAATTATTTAAGCTGGTCACCGGTGAAATCGGTTTCTGGTTATCAGTGCTCTGAGGTAATTTATGAACATCTTCTGTGCTGCTAACTCTTCAGTCCTCTCTGAGCCTGTTTCAGTAGCGTGTCGAAGTCGAACGACTCGCATCGGCTCCTGGATGTTGGATCGACATCCCGGTTCGAATCTAAATGACAGAACAAGAAATAAGGCAAAACCAAAACATCCTGATTTTTATAATGCATTACACTGTGAAAGCATCAGAATCTCACACTAAAACTAAAAGAATCTCAACTAAAAATTCGATTTTTCTGAAATGCGTTTTAAAAAAGGAAATTTGTGATTATATATCCAAAAACTTTATTATATATCAATATAGCTATAAAATAATAATTATTATTACTACTACTAAATAAAAACAAATGACTAAATAGATAAAATAAGAAATATTACTATTGTAATATTTCGCAATAAAATGAAATGAGTACTTAAAAAAACTATTAATTTTATTTTACAGTACTAACTATACAGTAGTAACTGTAAAAGTACAATATTGCCATTCACGTCTTAATTTTTCATTTTCAAATGTTAAACTATCAGTTGTAATTATTATTATTAAATAAAAACAAAAGAAATATTACTAATAATATATTACTGTAAATTTCACTGTATAATAATTTTGTATTTAGGAAAAATAATAGAATAATGATAAACTTCATTTTACATTACAACTATAAAATTACTATTAATATTTATGGCTGTCTTAATTTATTCATTTTCAAACATTAAATCATTGATTTTTATTATTATTACTACAAAAAAATCTTTTACATTTATTTTTATATTGTAATAAAATTACTATTAATATATTTAGGCTGTCTTAGTTTATTCATTTTCAAACTTTAAACCATTGATTTTTATTATTACTACTAAAAAAAAAAAAAAATTACAAAATAAAAACAATGTTTTAAATTTATTTTTATATTGTAATAAAAATTACTATTAATATATTTAGGCTGTCTTCATTTATTCATTTTCAAACATTAAACCATTGATTTTTATTATTACTACTAAATAAAAACAAAAATGACAAAATAAAAACAATGTAACAAAAAAAAGGGGAAAAAAAGCCATATTGCGTTTAAAGTTTTATTTCATTTAATCGTGCAGCCCTAAGTCAATATGCAATTCACTCTCTTATGCTTAATAGACAATGCAAAAATATATTTCTCCTCATATCAGCTAAAAAGACCAGCAACACGGAATAAGTGAAGTAATATGAAATGAGAAATTGTTCAGGAGACCAACCTAAATCTGCATAGTTGGATTTGCAAAACTGTCGTCTGCCGCCAAAGCAAAGGTCAAAGGGGAGCTCGTCTGGGCGCCTCAGTTTGCTGCCGTTCTCAATGGCAGCGTAAGCATGGTCTGTGTTGTAATACGTGATGAAGCCGTAGTTATCTCTACAAGGAGAGAATAGAAAAACAGAGACGCATTGAGAAAACAGTTCAGCTCCGATAACAGAAGCCGAAGCGGAGCTTAAACACTTGTTTTCTGATAGCGATGCACCAAAAAAGGGATGTAATGATTACTGGTTTGACAATAAATCATGATAAAATTCCCCAGGGTTAGTATTACCGTCTCATATTTTAATTATCATTATAACATTGTAAGCTTGGTGAAACAATGTGTGTCAGTACTTTTTGAAAATTTCCAACACATTTTAACAATACCGTGATAATTTAGGTCACTATAATCGTGATAAGAAATTTTCAAACCGTTACATCCCTACACCAAAATTAATTAAATTAGCTGAAAACTGAAACAAAACTTAATCAAATTTATTTAATAATCAACACTCAAATAAAAACTGTTGTATATCAACATTTAAATTGCACATAAGGCCCTTTAATGACAGATTTACTTTAACATACATTAAATAACGAAGACATCACTAACATGTTAAGTAAAAATATAATGAATATGTAAAATAGTGCATATATTTATCAAAATTCTTCTCTAGAATCCTTTTTTTTTTTTTTTTAGCACAACTACTAAGTGAAAACAAACTATTGTAAAATTTCACTGTGTAAAAGAACTAAAGTATTTATGAAAATATTTTATTACTACTATTATTAATACTACTGAAAAACAAAAATTACTAAATGAAAACAATATAAAAATATTAATATTGTAGTATTTCACTGTAAAGTATTTAAGAAAAAATAATAATTCTATTTTACACTACAATATTTAAATTACAATATTAACATTAATATTTTAATATCTTAATTTCTTCATTTTAAAACATTAAGCCATCAATTATTATTATTATTACTATAACTACTACGAAATAAAAACATAAAAATAAGAAATATTAATATTGTGATATTTCACTGTAAATTTGTAAAAAATTGAGTATTTAAGAAAAAAATAATTATAATAATACTGATTTGATTTGCTGGTTTGTGTTTGTAAATCTCACCCGTGACTCCTGAGATGGATTGTGCAATCCTCCACCTTCCCAAACAGTGAGAATCGATCTGTGAGGTCCGACGGCGACATGCTTCCACGGATTCCTCCCACATACACCACCCTGCGCTCCTCCTGAGGATCAAACCCATCATCAGGTACAAACACAAACACACACCGTCTAATATGATGCCAGACAATCATTTCTACACCTACGATGGCTTTCTGCTGGCGGAGTTTACGAGCCTCTTCGTGTCGGCGCTTCAGCTCCTTCTGTCTGCGGCTGAGAATAATAACGACTGATTTAGACTCACAACCAACACCAGAAGAATCACACTGTCACACTAGCTATGTTTCCATCCAAAGATGCGAATTTAACTATTAAATTACAATATAATTATAATATTATAATTGAATTTATTCGGTAAATGTGTTTCCATCGTAGTTTATACGCATTTTTTCTTATCGGATAAACAGTTTATCCTACTCAATTGTGTGCATACGTTTTTTTTAATGTGCATTTTCAGAATTTATGCGTATCTTGTCGTTTCCATCCAGCGTTTTTAAAAAAAAAAATTTTATGCGCTATTCCAAAATACACATAAAAATAGGTGGAAGGAAACATAGCTACTGACCTCGTCCATCTGCAGTGAGACTCTCTCCAGTCCGGCTCAGGCGAGCGCGAACCCGAACGAGAGCGATGTAACGATCTGGATCGTGATCTGGTTTGCGATCTGGATCGTGATCTGGAGCAGCGGCGTCCACGCTTGCGAGGAGGGGAACGAGAAGACGACCGTGAACTGGAGCGCGAGGAGGAACTGCTTCCTGAATGCCTGTACCTAAAATCACAAACATAATTAAACAATAACGATGGGCGAAATGGGCTTAAAAATATATCACGATAATTTCTAGTATTTATTGCGATAACGATATCAATGACGATAATTCAGGGAATCTTATGCATCCACTAAGAGACAAATGTTTTTTTAAAAATGCTGTTTCTTTAGAGAAAAGTATTATCTTTCCTATCTATCTTTCCCAAAAGAGGGTGTTGTGAGCATTACTGAGTACACACGTAATGTAATGACTGTTTAATTCATACTGGAAGCCGGAGGGCGCTCTTGTGCACCTTTATTGTTGCATGGATTCATATAAATAAGTTAACTTTGACTCAATTATTAATTACTAAAAATCAAAGAAGTTTAATATTTTATAATAATTGATTTTATTATTTTTAAATTTTATGTGTATATTATTTACATACACACACACATTAATGCTGTTCGTTGTTACAAGGATGAATATAAATGATCTTTTATTCAATTATTTGATTGCACCATCACTCAAATAATTAAATGATAATTTTTATTTAAATATAATTTTTTTTATTAGATTGTTATATTTTAATTATATACATATGTTTGTAATTCATATTTATTAATAAATATTATATAAAATATATATACACACACACATTTGCAGGAAAGTAATGCTACTCATTGTTATATGAATGCATATAAATTAAATGAATTTTGTGTTTCATGTACGTACTTATTATGTACTAAATTAATATTTTCATATGTACTAAAATCATGTTTATTTTAACTACATTTCTACTGTATTCTAGTGGCAACAGCGTTCATTTACCTTTTTCTGGGTGGTGAACGAGACCTGGAATGAGAAGATGATGATGAAGACGATGAAGAACACGAGGAGCAAGACCTCGAGCTGGAGCGCCGGTATCCGCCATCATAACCCCGCCTCTTCACCCTTCCACGGTCCAATGAGCTCGAAGAGCGGGAGGAGAAGTGCAAGCCCCGCCCCCTCAGAGACTCCGCCCCCTTGAACACCTCCATCCTGCAGGGGGAGCTGTCAGGAGACAGCAGCACCGAACCAGACAGCGTCCTGTAATCGCAGCGTGAGTTTGTGTTTGTCCTGCTGCCCTGAATCCCGCAGTAGTCGTGGTCCAGGAACGCTTGAGTGGGATTCAACACAGGAGTGAAGGTGGGAAGTGAGGGTTTTGAATGAGTTTTACTGCGTGGCATTGGGCGAGGTTCGATAATCTGAATGGTTTTGCTGGGCAACGGCTTGATGGATTCATGTTTTGTCCCTTTGACCGATGCCAGGGGCCTCCAGATCTGATGTGGAGGTGTAGCGGGTGGAGTTAGTCCTGGAGAAAAGGAAACAATCGTGAAAATGGTCAATGACACAGTCAGACTAAAGCCAGCTTGAAAAGTTACATTAGCACATGCATGATGTCATTGCATTTTCTGTAAAGTATCTGCATAATTTTTTTTTAATCAAATGTAAGGCTTTTTAAGACCTGCACAAATAAAAATTCATACCGTATGTTCATACATATCTCCAAATAAATCAAATTGTTTTACCTAAACAGGGGAACGGCAAGTTTAACGTGCCGTTTATTTCACTGTTTACATATGCACTGAAGTTGGTTTATGTACTAATATATCAAACAATATGAATTAGAGGGTGATCAATACCTCTGTTTTTGTTCATGCAATAGTAATGTGTTTAAAGGGTAATTATACACTGAGCTGATACTAGTAAAATCTACAATCCAATTTCCGGAAATGTTGGGAAGTTTATAAAATGAAAACTAAAAGACTTTCAAATCACATGAGCCAATATTTTATTCACAATAAAACATGTTTAAACGGAGAGTTTTTACACTTTTATCCACTAAATGAGCTTATTTCTAATTTGATGCCTGCTACAGGTCTCAAAAAGTTGGCACAGGGGCAACAAAGGGCTGAAAAAGCAAGACATTTTGAAAAGATTCAGCTGGGAGAACATCTAGCAACTAATTAAATTAAGTGACATCAGGTCTGTAACATGATTAGCTATAAAAGGGATGTGTTAGAGAGGCAGAGTCTCTCAGAAGTAAAGATGGGTAGAGGCTCTCATCAAATTGCAAAGGCTTTGCGAATCTCATCATCTACGGTGCATAACATCATCAAAAGATTCAGAGAAACTGGAGAAATCTCTGTGCGTAAGGGACAAGGCTGAAGACCTTTGTTGGATGCCCGTGGACTTCGGGCCCTCAGACGACACTGCATCACTCATCGGCATGATTCTGTCATTGACATTACTAAATGGGCCCAGGAATACTTCCAGAAACCACTGACGGTGAACACAATCCGCCGTGCCATCTGCAGATGCCAACTAAAGCTCTATCATGCAAAAAGGAAGCCATACGTGAACATGGTCCAGAAGCGCCGTCGTGTGCTGTGGGCCAAGACTCATTTAAAATGGACTGTTTCAAAGTGGAAAAGAGTTCTATGGTCAGACGAGTTTAAATTTGACATTCTTGTTGGAAATCACTGACGCTGTGTCCTCTGAGCTAAAGAGGAGGAAGACCTTCCAGCGTGTCATCAGCGTTCAGTTCAAAGGCCAGCATCTCTGATGGTATGGGGGTGCATAAGTGCATACAGTATGGGCATCTTGCGTGTTTTGGAAGGCACTATGAATGCTGAAAGGTATATAAAGGTTTTAGAGCAACATATGCTCCCCTCCAGAAGACGTGTATTTCAGCAGGACAATATAAAACCACATACTGCAGCTATTACAACAGCATGGCTTCGTAGCAGAAGAGTCCGGGTGCTGAATTGGCCTGCAGTCCAGATCTTTCACCTTTAGAGAACATTTGGCCCATCATTAAACGAAAAATACATCAAAGACGACCACAAACTCTTCAGCAGCTGGAAACCTATATCTGGCAAGAATGGGACCAAATTCCAACACCAAAACTCCAGAAACTCATAACCTCGATGCCCAGACGTCTTCAAACTGTTTTGTAAAGAAGAGGAGATGCTACACCACAGTAAACATGCCCCCGTCCCAACTATTCTGAGACCTGTAGCAGGCATCACATTTGAAATGAGCTCATTTTGTGCATAAAATTGTAAAATTTCTCAGTTTAAACATTTGTTGTGTTATCTATGTTCCATTGTGAATAAAATATCGGCTCGTGATTTTAAATTCTTTTAGTTTTCATTTTATTCAAATGTAAAAAAAGTCCCAACATTTCCGAAATTCGGGTTGTATATACTGAATGTGATCAATAATGGGGAACCCAGAGAGAAGCAAAAAGAGTTTCAAATAAATACCATTAAATGCAAGATACAGTCTATTGCAGGGGTCGGCAACCCATGGCACGCAGAGGGATAATCGCTGGCACACAAGCAATATGGAAAACTGCATACCGACGTACATCATGGGTATAATTTATCATAGTATAATTTTGCTCTGTTTTGTTTGAATTCAGGAAATGGCATGAAATAAATTATATTGCCCATCCTCTCAGGATACCTGGAATCAGCGCTGAAACCTAAAGATGTCCGAGTTCCGCTCCCCGTGCAACTGATACTCGACTGCCATTGGCTAGTCTGCGTTTGAGGGGAGGGGCTTACGATAGGTCAATTGAGATGACCAATCAAATCCAAGTAGGCGGGGTTTGATCGTGTTAGTATCATTGCTGTCTATGGGAGGATCAGAGAGCTCTCGGATTTCATCAGAAATATCTTAATTTGTGTTCTGAAGATGAACGAAGGTCTTACGGGTTTGGAACGACATGAGGGTGAGTAATTAATGACAGAATTTTCATTTTTGGGTGAACTATCCCTTTAACTAGAAAATCGATTTTTGAAATTTGTGAATCGCTAGAAGACTGAATCGCGATTCATATGCGAATCGATTTCAGCAGGGTCTGGGATCAGAGATGATCTCTCACCTGCAGTGCTGCTGAGGTCCGTCAGATGAGTGTGCTGTGAACATCGATCCTGATGCTCGTCCTGAGAAACTTCTGGAAGCATCTGCCCTTCAGAGGCTGAAAAACCAACACAATATAATCGATGAGCCCACGCTGACCGGTAGGAGCTACAAATACTGTATGAATACAAATATATTTCCTGTGACATCCAGTCGTGTTTCTAGAGATTTAAACTCTTACGAACATACAAATATCATTCATTGCCCATTTATGAGCTGATTTCCAATAGCCATTAAGTCATTAACGAACTGTAGAGTTGATTATAATAATCTCAGTGAGAGTTTAATGATGACTGTAATGATTCTCCTTTAATAACACTGGGGCCGTGTTCGTCTCTGTCTGCGTTAAATCTGTGACAATATCGTCTTCTGTCCCGAGGAGGACAATCAGTTCAATCTGACAGCAAAAGGCAAGCTGAGCCGTTATGGAATGAAAATGATTCAGTGCTGATAAAGCACACGGTTCTTATCTGAACTGATGTAAATGAGCTGATAGTGTCTATTCAATTACACGCGATCATAAACGAACATGCATTTATCAGATTTATCACCTTGAGTCTCAAACTGCTCCAAAAGGCTGGTCAGATCAGCGGCTTCAATTCCTGCGAAGCAAACACAACATGAATCAGTCAAGCTTTTTTTATTTAGTATCACGAATATACTAGTGTATGTTTTTATATAAATCATTTGAGTTCCTTTTTTTTATATATATTTCCCATTTTCATTTCAAAGTTTTAGTAATCTTGTTTTTAGTTTTTTTTACATTTTTGTATGTAGCTTTTATTTAGTTTCTATATGCGTGTATGTATATATGCATATAGTTAGTTTCTGAGAATCGCCGGTACTGCTCTCCCAGCACTTGCGCGCACCTCTCTCTCTTTCTTTCTTTCTCTCTTTCTTTCTTTCTCGCGGCAGAGAGCAGTAGCGCTTTAATTCAGTTAAACACAGATATTATGTTGCTTCTCTAATTTTACATGCAAGTATAGCCGAAATCACAGCACAGATATTGTCTTTATCTTATGTGTATTTGATTTCATCAGACGACGGCTCGATTATCAGGATTTTTGTGCAGATTAACATCTTGGAAAGCAGAGCTGGTTATGTCTTAATAGGTCGCGTTTCAATCACCATTTCATATTCATTCTGTTGTTTGACAACAGAAACAGTCAAATATACCAATGAAAACAGTTTTATTGAGAATTTAGCTGCATCAAAATGGGCACAGAGAGAGACAAACTAATGTAATAATAAATGTACATTTAGCATTTTCAGAAGAGCTGCCTGTCGTGCAAAAATCTAAACAGGTTTGTGTCAGTAAATCGCTCAGTGCAAAGAAAGAGAAGTAATGGGAACCTGGTATTTCTTTGTTCTTTCTTCATGTGTCTAATAGACATGAACACGTTCTTTGAAAAACATCGATGACCTTTGAAACATGTCTCGTCTTCATGCTCTGTGTTGACTATGGTTTACATGGCATACATTTGCATAAAGCATCCATATTTATCCATACCCATGTTGATTAGAGTATTACAAACTTCAAAAGTATTAATTTAAGGTAAATTTAGAACAAATTAAAAATTCAATCGCAAATTTTTTATCGATTGACAGCCCTAATATATATATATATATATATATATATATATATATATATATATATATATATATACACACACACACACATATATACATATATATACACACACATATATATATATAATTATTGTAAAAACATTGTTTTTATATTTGCTTTCATTTTCATTTTAGCTAAACCTTTTAAAATGTTTTTATTTTACTTGTTTTTATTTTAGTCTTTAGTTTCTATTATAGTTTTAATTAATATTTCAATTAAATGTTTTATATTTTCCATTTTATTTTTAAATAGTTTTTTTTTTTTTTCATTTTTATTAGTTTCTGTTATTTTAAAATCTATAAGTTTTTATAATTTTTTATTTCGGTTTTATTTTTAGTTATTTTAGTACATCAAGTAGCTAGTTTTATTTAATTTATTTATTTAGTTTCTATTATATTTTTAATTTAATTTTTTTTTAGTTTCTGTTATTTTAAAATTTTCGGTTTAGTTATTATTAACTTTTATTTCAGTGTTGGTTTTAGTTATTTTAGTACATCAAGTTACACTAAATGAAAATCTAGTTAAACCTGATAAACTAAAATTGCTTTGGCAACTAGCTGAAATAAAATAAGTACTTTTTAATATGTTATTGTATTTCAGTTAATGTTTATTTTGTTTCGAATAACGAAATGTTTTTGTATGGGTTCGGTTTACGAAGACTTCCTTGGCTTGAAAGCATTTTAATTGAAGAGCAAATTCATTATTGTCTTTAAAACATGGCTATATCTTTCTCAATGAGACAAATGGTCAGCTCACCGATTTCTCCACACGTCGTCTGGTTCTGCTGTTCTGTGATAGTCGCGGGCATCAGCACAGACGGCCGTCTCCTTTCTGAAGCTTCAGGTTTGACCTCCGAGAGTCGAACCTCTTCACAAGAAACACAAGCATCGGAGTCTGAACCGAGCGATTCTGAGGCCGAGTGTCCTGTGGGTTTCAAGGGCACTAAAACCGGGTTTGGAGGGTCAATGCAAAGATCTCCAGCGTCCTTCCGAGAGGGACGAGAGATTTCCTGCGGCTGGGATGGAGATGTTTTCACTTTAACAGAAGCTGTGTTTGGATTCAGCTTCGGTGCGAACAAATCCAGCAGGATTGGCGGAAGCTCCTTGGGAAGGTCGGGAAGCGAAGGCCATTTAGTTCGAAAGTCCATCCGCTTCTCCTCCAGAGGTCGCTTCTTCTGTCTGAGGAGCCGGTACTGGTCTAGACTGAGCGCTTTGGGCTTCTGAGGGGAAGTGATGTCGTTTTTAGAGGATGTGGATTCAGAAATCTCCTCGTCATCAGGTGGAATCTCGTGAACGGAGATCAAATTGAACGCAAAAGTCACTGTTTTCTTCACCTGTCGTGCATCGCTGGTTTTGACTAAAGCGCTGCGTTTAGGTGACGTCTTAACGTTTTGGTCTGAATGTGTGACGTTTTCTTCCTGGCATGTATTCTGTGCATTTGGTTCTGCTTTCGGATTCAAGTCTTTTCCTGATTGGTCCAGAAAGTTCTCGTCCTGTTCCTCGTAACCTTCTACATCAACAAACACCTCCTCTTCCTCTTCCTCCTCCACAGACACACGCGTCTCTTTCTCCAGGTGCGTCCTGAGGCAGTACGGATGCATGTGTCTCACTAAATCTGCGAGTAATTCACGGCTGTCCTGTGGGAGTAACATCGGGTCGGACTCGATCCGGAAGGTTCTCGCAGATCGGCTCTTCCTCTCGCCGTCGCCTCGCTGTGAAATCCCGCTCTGCGTCTCTAAATGGCGACGGGGTCTCAGCTGTCTGTCTGACATCATGACCTCCTGATGGAGAGAAACATCGAGACACAACTAGAGCTCGAGCGATATACAGTGTTTTTTTTTAAATGGCACTATCTCCTGATGATTGTATTGGAAGCGTGGTTCGGAAAAAAATCTGTTGCCGAATATTTATATAAAACATTGCATTTTTGTATTTTAGTTTGTTTCTGTTAACACTTATTTTAAGTAAATTTTTTTTTGTTTTTAGTTTATGATTATAACATTGCTTTGAAAACATTTTAATTTAATATTTTATTTACATTAAATATATATATATATATATATATATATATATATATATATATATATATATATATATATATAATGTGTAATTTTTTTGTATATATACTTTGTGAATGTGTATGCACAGAAATTTTTAAAACTAATTTTAAGTTAATTTACTTAATTTTAAGTAATTATATGCAAAAGAAATACAACAGAATGGTAAAATACATATGAATTAAATATTTTACGTAATAAAAACTGTGCAGTGTGAAAATTACATTTTAAAAATGTTAATGTTCTCTTATAATACTTATTAAATATTTCATGACAATAAAATTAATGTGTGATGAAGCAGCTATTTTAATGCAACGTTTTTGCATTCGAATGTGGATTTTTATTTTAAATTCGACGAATATTCGAATTGTTTTTGACAGCCCTACTGTACACACACAGAAACTTCACAGCAACCTGTCAAAATAAAAGTATGGTTTAACATGTAACAGAAATATATAACACTTGTATTACTTTTGTACAGTATAACGTAGATAAAAAATTAAATGATAAAAAATATAAAGGAATATTCACATAAACTTTTCTTCCATGTATTAATTTCGACAGTAAACCTTTCTTTGTTTGCCAAAAAAATGAAATAAAAATTGATTACAAATGAATTAATTTAATGCCTTCATTTGATGATCAGAAAAAAAGAATTTCTTTAAAAAAAAAAAAAAAAAAAGAAGATGGTTATATTGTTTAAAATAATGAAATTGAGAAAACTGGCCTTTTTTTTCACTGAAATAAATGTTTTTGTTATTACACAGAGAGTAAAGTACTGAAAAAAGGTACCGTTGGGTACCGGTACCGATTAAAATGTGAGCGGTACAGAACCTAAAACTTACTCTTCCTGACTTTGCAGGCGGTGATTGAGAGATTTTGGGCCGATCCGGTGACGACGGACTCAAATGAAGCAGATTCCTGAGCTGTGATGGAAACACGTTTGACAAAAGTAAATACCTTAACACATATTACATATATAACCTGTGCTGGCAAAATCAGTCACAATGAGCAAATTTTCAAAAATGAGTTATTTGTATTTTTATATGCTCTATTAAAAGACCTTCAAAATGATGTAACAGAAAAACTGATTTGAAGTTTTCTGAAGGTTCCAAAGCTAGACAAGGACTTAATTAGCTCATTTTTGTGAAAATCTCAAATTCGACCAAAATCAACATTTTTTTTTTTTTTTTTTGTTTGTTTGTTTGCCCGTAGCTCAAAATTAACCTGTGCGCTAGGGATGGGTGATACGGGCTTAAAATACATCACAATATTTCTAGTATTTATTGCGATAACAATATCAACGTTGATAATTCAGGGAGTCCTGTTTCTTTAGAGAAAAGTATTATCTTTCCTATTTTTACCCTAAATAGAGCGTTGTGAGCATTACTGAGTAATGTAATGACTGCTTAATTCATACTGGAAGCCAGAGGGCGCTCTTGCGCAGAAACATAACATGCATCCCAGAAGTAATAATCCAGTTATCGCTGAATAAAACGCACAACGGAGATGAAGAGAAATTTTAACTGATGAAACTTGAAGACAATAAACATACGACTGCACAAAAATATATGGTTTATCGGTGTTCTTCAAGCAATCTTGGGTATTTTTTAAAAGGAAAGTATATTTATAATGCAATGCTAATCGACATAGCCTTTATCGCTGTATATAATACTATCATTCTGTGATATGAAACCATGTCTGATCACAAAAAGAAGTTATTTCAAACACACTATTATTTCAAATAAAATGAAAAACCCTTTTATTTTTTGGCAAACAAAGTACTGCACAACAGAGGTTTACTGTTAAAATTAAAAAGAAAACAATTGGGATTATTCCTTTTAAAAATAAAGATTTATTAATATTTATTAGTAGTAGCATTGAGTCTTAAGACTGCTCTTAACGTTAAACTAAACTTTTATTTTGACAGGTTGCCGTGAGGAACTTGCAGCTGCTGTGTATCATGTGATATGACGGTAGTTTTCTCAAATTAAACTGTAAAATGCTAATAAAATGACTCTCAGAGCAGCAGTGTGTTAATATCATCATATAGTGAGACGGCAGATAATCATAAAGTGTCCATTTGTCATGTCCATGTCAACTAACCGTGTGATCCAAACCCTTCTGAGCCGAGAAGATCTCCGCGTCTGGCAGCGTGTCGAATGGCGACAGCGTCTCGACGTCCACACTGTCCAACATCTCGGTCAGAGCGGACAGCAGCGACGCCTCGCTCTCCACGCTGTCCGTCAACGTCTTCTCCTGAAAGATGGATAAAATGGACGGATCCAGGCTTCCGTGGAAAGCATCGGAGATCCTTCCGACATCCAGCTCAAAGACGGGAACATCGTGTTTCACAAATTCAACCTACGGATAACACAAATCACACAAAACAATGTCAGATTCAAATCCTGCAGGATAAACTCTGGCCTTTATATTCCTGTAAAGTCATTATGATAAAGAAGTACAACAGTCCTACAATCCGTGAACTTAAGTCATATTTCCTGTAACTACAGCAAAGCACGTTACTGAATATAGTTTGTTAAAAAGGACGTTGTTTAATATAATTTAAATTATTTTACCCTTTAAAACACCATCGTACTGCCCTTAGAAAACTTTATCACGGTAACTACAGTCAAAATACCGTAGTTACTACAGTAAAGCTGTACGTGATATAATCCACCACTGCTTCTTACATCTGGATTTCTAATTTTACAGAAGTAACAAATTAATATAACATTAACCGTATATATTTTATTATTTTAGTAGTTAATAATTAATAGTTTCAATAGAAATAATTACAAGAAAACTAAGTCTGAATTTTAAAACTGTCCATCAGAAATTGTAAACTTTGGGTACACTAGGTTATACACAAAATTCTAATATTTATTCTACTCTGCATTTCAATAATACAATTGTTTATATAATTCTCATTTTTTATACATAAACACACACAAAAATTATTTTTTTGAAACAAACATTGACTGAAATAAACTATAAAAAGTCAAATTTATTTCATCGTATTTCTCATTTTCATTTAGTTTAAGTACTAAATAACTCAAACTAAAATATAATAAAAATATATATTTAAATGTATACAGTCAGACTATAATTTAACCAGAAAAGTGTACATTTTAAATATGCATATTAAAACTTTTGTCAACTTTTTACAGGCATGTACTAAAGAATAAACTAAGATTATTGTGTTTATTCTGCAAATAATTTAAATAATGCTCGCCCAAAAATAAAAACTTCATATTGTGAACCATATATAAAATTGCCACAATGGTAATAAGTAAAAAACCTAAAATTACTACAATACAGCTGTAAATACTGAAACTTTCTTAACTATATAGTAGCAATTTTATATTTTACTTGATTTACTATTTTACAGTAAAAACAATAAATGAAGAAATATAACATGTTAACATAATTATATATTTTATTAAGTGTTGCAACTTAAAGTTAATTAATAAATAATTACTAGAAAATAAGTATAAATTTTAAATCTGTATAACAAAAAAACAGTAAAAGTTCACATAGTAGTATACTATGATGTACAGTAGTTCACAAGCATGGACTAAAGAACAAACTCTGCAAAACTCTCAATTTGATTTTCTGAAGTATTAAGTGTGAAGATGGACAAAAGAATGATTGATTCGGATTGAATCTTGGTCTGAGAATGAACTGAATTCAGTATGATTCCGCGTGCGTGCGTGAGACACGTCAGCGTCATATGAGCTGCACACGTACCGATACCCGAGCGTTAACTGACAGTGAAGATAAGCTTCAGTTATAATTAACGATTCATTTATTCATGCATTTATGCATTTAAATATGAACACGAGCGGAAAAGGTCGTGTAAAACACTCGTTTCATTCATTCATTTAATGTCGTTTCATACCGATTGAGTACAGAAGCTGTCAAACAAACACGCAGCGATGTTACTCATCATTGTGAACTTAAAGTATATTTTATTTTTGATACACAGTTATATTTCTACGCCATATTCATATACCAAATGCCGGTGCACGATCATTCAAACAGCTTCAAACCTAAAACTGGTGTTCGAGATTCTCAATCGAACACTTAAACGGCATCGATCGACAAACTAAACCACCTTTGAGCCGTTAACAAGACCTCAAAAGCGCATTTCTCGAGATTTATAACGCGTGTATAACTTCACATCCGCCTCGAGTCGCGCTGGCGTCCACGTGTTCACATCTCGAGCGCCTTTTCTACACACGATCATCAACACAGCGTCTTTATATGAACGCATGCAGATAACCAACAGAAGCATATACAAGACCTGAGAGTCCTGGTGCGGCTGTGCTGCGGTATGGTCCGTCAAACCACACTTTAAATCCTTCAGTTTTACGCCATGCGGCGCCGCCATTTTGATTCGGGGAGCAGAGCTGTGCACGAGGCGCCGGGTGCGTCACGTGATGCGGAGGTTCCCGGGAAAATGACAGTTCGCCTTAAAAAAAAAAACCGTCGTTGCAGTTGCCAGGCAACAACTTACAACAGCCGCCTAATCATTTTACCTCAGATTTGTTTTACGGTATTGTAAATTACTATTATTGTTCATATTTTATTTGATTTCTGTAATTACGATGACGGAATAGAGTGGCATCTAGTGGTTGATTTTGTCAGGTATGGCAGATCATTTATCGATAATGATTTTATTATTATTCATTTTCTCTGAAGTCCCATTGCTTTCATTTCATTAGTTAGGAGCCAAATAACGGATTATTTATTTAAAGTGAAATACTAATTTCTTCAACTCTGTATTTCAATAATATCACTCTTAACATGATTCTCATTACAATCAATATTTCTGTATGTTCTCCAGTGAAATATCAAGATAACGTTACATTTAACGTTACCTGAGAAGAAATGTAACGTTACCATAAATATAACAAAGACTTGAAGTATTTTGTCTTGTTCCATTAGCATAGTTGTTTTAACTAGTAGTGTTATTATCCTAAAAGCATAAAAAACATTTTCATTACTTGGGATAAACTGACTGGAATAAAAATAAACTTAAGCTTGTTTCTGCAACATTTCTCATTTTCATTTAGTTTGAGCTGAAGTACTAAAATCATTACAACTTAATAAACTAGGCTAAATCTATAAACTAGAACTTAATAAAATTAAGTATAACATTAATATATAATAAAATGTATATACGTTTTATTTCGTTTATATACATTTTAAATGAAAATTGAAAATATAAAAATAAAATCTAATTCAAAATATTAACAAAAACAATAATAGTAATGTCAATTTTACTAAAATAACACTGGTTTTATGCACAAACATCTCTAAATTTGCTTTGTTTCTTAATTTATTGATAGTAGTCAATATTAAATATATTAGCAGATATATCTAATGCTCATCTCTCCCATTTTTACATTTAGATTAACGTTACCTGTTCTGTCATCTATAACGCTCACTTAGTTAATCTAACACACTAAAAAACACTAATAAATGAATAACAAACACTGTTAAATGTAATCTTGATCTCAAAATGAATATGCATTTTTCATTTTTTCATTATTATAATGCCTAAATTCATGTGTAGATTTTAAAACATTTGATTTTGGTTTAGTGTTTTATTTTTAATTATGGCTATTGGCCCTGCAAATAGATAAAGCGCATTAAAACAAACACTTAAATGTGTATTTTGGATATTTTGTCAAATTTGTAATTGTAAAATTGACCAGTGCATGAAAAAAAGACGTTTTTTCGGCTGTAGTGTCTTGACTTAATTTCAGTAACGTGCGTTATAGTATGTCACATTAATCTCTTCTCAAAGAACAAGAAAAGTCCTGTTTTCCACAGTCAGCAGAGCATTATTTTCAGATGTTCTGGTGTTAATTCCTCTCTTTCTCTCTCTCCGAGCCGCACGCTGTTTGAAACGGGGCCAGCGTGTCTTGTGAAGCAGAAGGGAGCTCCGTGAAAGTGGGTCACCTTCCGGATCAATCCGGACCCTGCCGTTTCTCCCGAGAGATTGCCATTATCTGGACACACACAGGTAGATCCGCTCACCTCCAGCAGACGATGTGCTACGCTCCCCTTCATCTCTCGCTCTCGTTTCACCCTACTCTTCCCTCGTTTCCAGTATCGGTGGCCTCTCAGAATTTGGCAGGAAACCCAGAAAACCTCTCAAATGAAACATAGAAGAGAGAAAACACACACACACTTTTCATTTCCTTCAACTAGTGTATTGTTTAATGCTTATTCCTTTTGTTAGTGGGTAGAAATTAAGTTCATAAACTAATATGTGTGACCCTGGACCACAAAACCAGTCATAAGGGTAAATTTTTGAAATTGAGATTTATACATCATCTGAAAGCTGAATAAATAATCTTTCCATTGATGTATGGTTTGTCGGACAATATTTGGCTGAGATACAACTATTTGAAAATCTGGAATCTGAGGGTGCAAAAAAATCAAAATATTGAGAAAATCTCCTTTAAAGTTGTTCAAATGAAGTTCTTAGCAATGCATATTGCTAATCAAAAATTACGTTTTGATTAGTGCTGTCAATCGATTAAAAATTTAATCGCGTTAATCACAGTCACGGACTGTGATTAATCATGATTAATCGCAAATTTAAAATACTAGGATTTACCTGTAAATGTGTTTAAATAAAGAAATGCACGACAAACTAGTTTAAGGAAACACAACCTTTCACACCTCCGCCAGGTATGAGACATAATCCTTATTATTATTTTGTTTTTATTCAGCCATTATCAACCTCTAAACCGGCAATAAAGCGTTTACCAAGCCACATCGCTTCAATCCCAGTATACATTTACCCAACTATTATCAAAAGTATTTCTAAATAAATACCACAAAACATTTCTTGCGACCTTACGTGAAGTATTATGACAAAATGCATTATGAAGAAGATTTGGACCTGTTCTGCAGCTGCATTAGAGCTAATATTAGCATCATGCTTCATAAGACAATTTATGAGATTAATAGTACACTTTTACTCAGAACTCACGTCAAACCACCATCAAGTGTTTGTAATAACTTCCTTGTGGAACTTGGTCGTTTACTGTTGTTAAAATATGCTATTTATAGCCTTTTATATCGCTGCACAAATTAGCATTTCAGATGTACACATTAAACTTAAAAAAATCACATACAAATATCCAATCGTAATCGTGTGTTTATTATCTTATATAATCTATAGTGGCTATTGTCATGTTTATTTCTGCTGCTCTGCTGAAACTCACGTTGTTTGATGTTACACCCGCCTCTCCGTTCTTAAGTTGCCACGGATACTTTCCAAGTATAATACACATTAGTAAAAGGATCCTTTTAATCTTTTTCATTAAAAAAGTAGCCCAAAACGGCTCTGTAATTTTTCCCGCGACTGTATTTTCAAAATAGCTCGCTTGTGCCGTTACCCTGGCAACACTGTGCTGTACCCTCGTCACACAACGATAGATAACCTTCTGCGCTGCGACGACGGGAAGAAGTTGGGGTCAAACCTTATCAAGCGATTAATTTGCGTTAAAAAAATATTAACGCGTTCAAATTTTTTGATTAATCGCATGCGTTAACGGTGACACCCCTAGTTTTGATATATTTACAGTAGGACATTTACAAAATATCTTCATGGAACATGATCTTTACTTAATATCCTAATGATTTTTGGCATAAAAGACAAATGTATAATTTTGACCCATACAGTGTATTGTTGGCTATTGCTACAAATATAGCTGTGCTGCTTATGACTGCTTCTGTGCTGCAGGGACACATATACAAATAATTCTTACTTGAAGTGACAGTTCACTGAAAAATTACGATTTTGTCATTATTTACTCCCTTCATGTTGTTCCGTGTGTGTTTTGGTCCGCAGAGCGCATTAGTCAACACACAGGACCCCTGACCTTTAACCTGACACCCCATCAGCCGTTGGCAGCAGGACGCCAGCCTGGTTACTACAGCGCTAAAAGCTGCTCCGTCATGTGTGGTGGTGCAATCATCTGATCCCAGATCAGCCTGAGAGAGCGAGAGCGAGAGAGAGAGAGAGAGAGAGAGAGAGCAGAGAACACAAATATAAAAGAAAACAGTCTTTTTCTGTCTTCATACTCACTGTTCGTCTCTCAGAAGAGGAGAACATTAACATGTGTGCAGAGAAACTGAGAGCTGAGACCTGACAGTGACACAGGAGACACAACCGGCTTCGAAAAAGATCACAGCTGTAGAGGTACAGCACCACACACACACACACACACACACACATTTCCAGATACTTAAAGCCAAATTTACACTTAAGAATAACTGCAGTCATGTCTCCAGATGAACACTTACTGGACTGAAGCAGCTCAGCTTTACTTGATTCTCCATCAATCATTTTCTAGAAACATCAGTGCGTCTCAAATCTGATCATCAGGATCTTTCCAGAAGCTTTACTTTCACTGTTCCTCAGCGGAGGAATGATCTTCATCTCACATCTTCTGAGGAGCGCTTATTTCTTCATCTCTCAATCAGCATTGCATTATATGTTTGGATCATTTCAATATCATTTTACTAAGATATATTATTAGGTAATTAAACTGCAAAAATTACTCAGAAATCTTCATGACTCTGACATCAAAACCATGAGGGATGCACTGATATTCAGTCAGATTAATATAGATAAGATGGTTATTATTTTCATGTTATAGTTATTTAAAAAAAAAAAAAAAAAACTTAATTAATAAATAAAAAAGCAGACTAAAAACTAAAATCAATTATTTTAAATTCTACAAATAAATTTAGCCATCCAAAAAAAAAAAGGATTTTCATTTTGAGATTACATTTATTAAATTGTTAATGTTTTTAATGCTTAACTGAGCATTACATACGGCACAGGTAATCTAGAGCAGATGAACATTAGATAGCCAATATCAGATAAAATATCTAATAAATAATTAAAAAATATTATAAAATAAATAATAAGAAAAGTCTAATAAACTATTAAAAAATAAGAAATGACACATTTAGAGATGTTTATGCTTAAAGCAAGTGAAAACAAATATGTTATCGGAACAAGACAAAATTAATTTCCTTAATTCTCAAGTCTTTATATTTTGGTAATTTCTGCTCATGTAAATGTAACTTGATAATTCACTTGAAAACGGGATGCATTTCTCAATGCTGCTCAGAGGCGGCATTTATACAGCAATTACAACCGTATACTCCTAGAGGTCAGAACAGGCACAATTTAGTCTGGCTTTTATGCAGCGTTGCGTCGTGACACTGTATTTTGAGCAGCTTTAACTCGGCTGTGTGAAAAACCTTAAATGAGGTTGTACCCTTGACTTTTGTTTTATATGAAGCTAATTATTCAGCAGAAAACATGACTGCGTCTTGAGATCTCCGACGCAATGTGCGGTTCTGATGACACTTTACAAATCTGCACATTAAAATCAAAATACCCCCGACGGGGCAGTTATGATCATATCAGTGCTCTCCTCAATCAGATAAACCAAGAGCCAATCACAGCGTTTCTAATTAACAGGCTTCACAGATCGGTTGTGTTCTGGCTCCGGTTACATTGAGCTGTTGTTTAGCTGGTTGTCTGTCAAGGGCGAACACGCATGTGTTTATGTGCGTATGTGATCCTGCACATGTGATCTGCCACATTGCCATGGTGACACTGCTGTCTCTCTCTCTCTCTCTCCTGTAATGGGCTCCATTCCTCTGTCTCTAACTCCAGCAGCACTGACTGACAGACAGACAGACGGAGGAGCTGAGAGACTGCTGTCGCCACTGGCAGGGTGGAAAATGCATATTTTTTAACTAAAAATCAATTTTTATATTTTATTGAAAAATTTATAAATTCTTATTTTTAGCATATACAGCGGGTAAAATAAGTATTGAACACGCCACCATTTTTCTCAGGAAATATATTTCTAAAGGTGCTGTTGTCATGAAATTTTCACCAGATGTCTTTAACAACCCAAGCAATCCATACATACAAAGAAAACAAAACAAACAAGTTCAGAAATGAAGTTATGTTTAATAAAATGGAATGACACAGAGAAAAAGTATTGAACTGCTGAAATTTATTTACAAAAGCCTTTGTTGGTAATGACAGCTTGAAGACGCTCCTGCAGGAGAAACTAGTGGCATGCATTGCTCAGCTGTGATTTCTGTGGGTCTCTTCTATGAACTCTGACCTTTAGTTCTTATTTTCTATTGGATTGAAGTCAGGTGATTGTCTGGCCGTTCTAGCAGCTTTATTTTCTTTCTCTGAAACCAGAGTTTGCTTGGCTGTGTTTGGGATCAGCGTCACCCTTGTTTCATCTTCATCATCCTGGTTCTGTAGCTGTTGGTACTGAAGCAGCTAATATTTATTTCCACTGACGAGGGGCAGGATTGCTTTAATTACTGAGAGATTTCAGCTGGTGTCTTGGCTTTCCTTTCTTCATGTGTTCAATACTTTTTCTCTGTGTCGTTCTGTTTTATTACACAACTTCATTTCTGAACTTGCTTGTTTTGTTTTCTTTGTATGTATGGATTGCTTGGGTTGTTAAAGACATCTGGTGAAAATATCATGTCAACAGCACCTTTAGAAATATATTTACTGAGAAAAATGGTGACGCGTTCAACACTTATTTTACCCGCTGTATTTATTTTAGTTTTTTGTCCCCCAGCCCTAGTGACTGCTGAAGACAGACAGAGCTTGTGTTTGTGTGCACAAACTGCACAAGGGGGAAATTCATATTTGTAATTAAAAATACATTTTAATATTTTTAAAACATTTTTTATTTCTAGTTTAGTATATATATACTTGTGTTTGTGTGCTAATTTATATGTTTAACTAAAAAATTAATATTTAAATGTTTGTATTTGTGCACAAGCAGGACATATGGGAAATTAATATTTGTAATTTAAATTAATTTCAATATTTTCAAATATTTTTATTTTAATATTTTAAACATTTATTTATTAATTAATATTTCTTATTTATATATTGATTGATTGATTGATTGATTGCCCCCAGCCCTAGTGGCCGCTGAATCCCGACAACACTGAAAGACAGACCAAAAATAAATGCGTAATTAACATTTATAATAATTTTTATCTTTAATATTTAATTAAAATGTATTATTATATTATTAAATAGTATTTCTTTATTAACTAATATTTTTATTTTATTTTTACCTCCCAGCCCCAGTGACTTCTGAGAAACATACAAAATAAATGGGAAATTATTGTTTTACTTAAAAATAATTGTTTTATATATATATATATATATATATATATATATATATATATATGTGTGTGTGTGTGTGTGTGTGTGTGTGTAAATCAAGACAGGCAAGTCCAAGTCGAGTTGCAAGTCCTCAACTTTTAGCTTCAAGTCTTAAACAAGTCATTAGTGCTCTTTGCTCAAATTAGTGTCTCAGTATTAATTGCCACATCAAATTTATAGTAATTTATATCAGGATGTCGGGTAGAATATGTTTTAGTTTAATTTTATGTGATATGGGTGCCCTTAGTAAAACTACTCAAGTTTATTTAGGGATTGTGCCAAAATACAAGCAGTGAAAAAAACTATTTTATTAGTAACAGAATAGTAAAGACAACAGAATTTCATAGAAAATGAAGCTGCAATACTTTGCATGTGTGCATAAGAAGAATATATGCTTCTAGGTGTTATATCTAAACCAATGAGCCATTATTTGGAACCTCAATGAAACAGATTTAAAAACGAGAGCAGAAACACAGAAAGAACCGCTTTCAAACAACCAGAAGAAATAACTGCTACCATACTTTACATGTGAGAGGAAACATGCAGACAAACTCATGAAGAAAATGCTGTGCTACCATCCTTTATAACTAAGAGTAGACAAAATGTTGTACATTAAATGTTAAGTTTATAATATGCATAGTTGATCGCTAAATTTAGAGCGCTATATACGGACTGATTTACAACACGTGAATTCAGTTATTTATCCCCAAAGAAATAAAAGTGAAATGAGTGCCTGGTGAAGAGGCAGAACAGTTGAGTATATTTCATAGTTATATACACAATGCTCATTTTGTGAAAGAAACACTTCTTCAAATTATATTTTAAATGATCATTAGGCCTATTGCCGCTTTATTTTCCTCCAAATATAGCTAAATTGTTTGCAATGATTAATTTTAAATCTAGATTAAATCAAGGTTTATCTAATAATTCTGTTGCACCAAACTTTAAACCTTTTAAAAATAAGCAGGTTTACATTTTAACCCATCATTTTCATCCTGGATTTAAGTAGCCTTTAGATTAACTTTAATCCTGTTGCACCATAAAATAAAACTCAGATTTAAATCTCGATTACGGATTAACTTTACATTTAATGGAGGTTTAAATAAAATAAAATGCACATGTTTTTTGTCAGATCTCCACTGTTTTTGTTCAGTCAGTTACATATTTTAATTGCATGTGCATTTTATTTTATTTAAACCTCCATTAAATTTAAAGCACGAAATGGACTCAAATCCAAGTCAAGTCTCGAGTCATTGCTGTCAGAGTCTAAGTCGAGTCTCAAGTCTTCTTTAATTATGTCGAGTCGAGTCAAAAGTCATCAAATTTGGGACTCGAGTCTGAGTCAAGTCCACATCCCTGATACATACATATATGTGCATTTACCTCTTCTCTTCTCTTCTCTTCTCTTCTCTTCTCTTCTCTTCTCTTCTCTTCTCTTCTCTCTTTTGTCTTTCATATGGCTTTGTTTAATAATGTTTCAGCTGCTGAGCTGTGAAGGTTTCAGTGCCGATGTATTTTGCGCAGCTGTATTAATTAATCCCTCCGTTAGTAATGAAGGAGGTTTATAATGTTTAATGAGCGCTTCCATAGACTTACACGGGAAAATAACACAAGCTTGTCTGATCATCTGGCAGACGGTTGCTAAGGTCGTACTGCTCAGTAACGGCAGGATTAGTGAATTGGAGGGGTCAGAGGTGAACATCTGCAGGTAAAACAGCCGTGACCTCTGTGATGACCTGTAGAGCTGCTGAGGTCAGTGCTGCTCTGTGACACCGACGGGATGAATGGATGAGACAGGGAGGGAAATGGTGATTTCGGAGAGATGAACAGTAATAAGAGAGAGAGAGAGGCAACCTGTGACGGTAACAAGCCACTCGCCCCCATCTATCCTCTCTCTCTCTCTCTCTCTCTCTCTCTCTCTCTCTCTCTCTGCTGATACATTGCAGACGAAGACATTTTTGTCGCATGAGCTTGTGTTTCTTCAAGAACAGAAGTGAATGGAGTCTAGTGTGACTGATTGCTTTCATGTGAGCAAAAGCAGGCATCTTAGAGGGCAACATGACTGTGCTTCACAATGCCTTACAATGCCACCTCTATAGGCAGCTCACTAGGATTTGGAACAGAGCCAGAGGTATTTTGTCTGAGAAAGCGAGAGCAGCGTCGCCTCCAAAAACATCAGATGAGAAATGATTGACTTCACAAATACTATAGCATATAAGATCAAATGGTGTGTAAATCACTGATTTTTTTAAAATTAGTAATGGTGATTATGACTATCAAAAATTCAAACTAAAAATGCTTGAACTGATTTCTCTTAACTTGACACTGAGTCTGTCCACTGATTTACTCCATAATTATGTTTTTGGATTGTCTTCATTTTGTGGAAAATATTGGAAGGCAATTTAATTGATTCGTTAGATTCATTTCCGGCATACCAGGAAGTTAATTAGATCAAATTAATTAGGAATTGGGGGCTGCAAGGGAGTGTTAGAGGGTCCGTGGAAAATTTGGTGTAGAAAATGCACAAAACAATTAAATTTAAAAAGTAAATCAATAATAAATAAACATATATGAAAAATAAACAAGTAATAAAAAAATATATAAATTATTTAAAAATTTATAGAAATAAACAAAAACATAAAAATGTGATTAAAATATGTAAATAAATAAAATTATGTATAAATTATTATATAATAAAGAAGATTAAAATAAGTTATATAATAATTAAATAAACATTTATAAGAAATAAAAAGATTAAGTAATAAATAAGAATTTAAGTAATAAATATGCAAAAAAATCAAATAAACATAAAAATTAAATTAGAATAAGTGAATAAATAAATAAAAATTACAAATTAAATTAAAGAATTCTAACAAACAAAAAAGATTAAACAAGAAAAAAAATTAATTCATGAATAATTTAAAAATGTAATAAAAAAGCAAATGCATAAAAATTCTATTAAAATACATAAATAAATAGCTAACAGTAACTTCATAGAAGCTAAATATTTTCCCAATAATATTTTAGACATATTTATAATATACATTTTTTCACAGTATAATTGAAAGTTCATACAAGAAACTATATAGATGCCTTGTACGTTTCAGCACGGGGGTCTTTCATGTGACGATGATCATATTTCATGAAACCCCCTGAATTAGACGATTAATTAGATGCTTCTTGATAATGGTGATGTAAACAGTGATCCATATGCCTTTGAGCTGAAAACTGATTAAACCATAAATGACACTTATATTGAACTACAAAAGCCAAAGAAGCGCAGTCCAGCGCACAGAGATTACGTGCGTCTCTCTCCAGCAGCGCTGCTCTCCGCACACTAATGAGAGCGAGCGGCTCCGTCTCTCTGCTCTCATTCCTTTGTGCTTGTTCTTTTTTTAACCTTTCCCTCTCTCTCTCTCTCTCTCTCTCTGTGTTTCCACTCTCTCCTCCCTCTCTGGCTCTCAGAGCTGCTGCGTGTGTGTGTGTGTGTGTGTGTGTGTGTGGAAAACAGACGCCCATGTGAGCAGCAGCAGCGCAGGAGAATCTCATCGGCTCCGTTCCAGCGTTCGGCCGCGGCTCCGGCGAAGGGGATGTGAGAAGATGTCCGTGGGAGGCTGCGCGTGTCCCGGTAAGCTCCAGGCTTTCGCTGCAGTGACATACGGACAGGTTCAGAGGTGCAGAAACATGGCTGCCCGTCTTCTGACGTCTGACTTTTGAAGACGCTGCTTTTCATTTGCTCAAACAGCTGGTTTGTGTTGCTGACATTTAGGAGGTTTTCTCCGCCAGGGTGCGTCGGCAGCTTCGTTCCGTGGCCTAAATCTCAGAGTTGGGGGGTTTGTTTTGTTAAATGGAAGAGCAGGGACTGAAATGAAGGGATAAATCAAAGGTTTGTGGAGTGGCTTGATTGGAGGGTAAAGGTCACGTCGCGTTTTAAACTCGACCCCTGCCGTGTGACGCTCACACACACACACGACATCAAACACGCTTTCTGTCACATCTCAGACGATTTGTGTGTTTGTAGTTTTGTAGTGGAAGAGAGCAGGTATTTGTGAGTGTTTGACACTAAATAGAGACGCTCTCGCTTACAGTACAGCCACGTCTATCATATAAATCAACAAGTGTTCGGATAGCATGATGCATTTAATAGACAAAATAGTTCAAATTTAATTTGATCTTCTCAGTATTTTCATGTTTTTATTAGTTTAGCAGCATGGTAATGTCAAAATACTGTTAAACTATTGTATATCTCATACATAACACAATGCATTTAATAATAATAATTTAAAAAAAAGGATTTTACCCAATATTTGCAAGTTCTTATTAGTTTATTAACATGATAATGTTAAACTATATTGTCAAACTATTATATATGTTACATAATATAATAAAATGCATTTAGTACCAAAAATATTGACAAAATATTTTGAATCGAATTAAAAATAAAGTATTTTCCCCAATATTTACATGCTCTAATTAGTTTATCAACTTGATAATCTCGTGTTGTGTAATATATATAATGTGTTATATAACATAATGCATTTAATACTAAAAACAATTGAAGTATTTCACAAATATGTGCTTGTTTAATAGCTTATCACTTTATTTGTTTATTAGCTTATTAAAATAACATCAATCTATTGTCAAACTAGTTATATATAAAATGCATTTAGTACCAAAAGAATTGACGAAAACCTAATTAAAAATTAAGCATTTTACCCAGTATTTTAATTTGCTTATTAGCTTATCAGCATGATAATGTCAAATTATGTATTTCATATATAACATAACATAATGCCTACCAAAAGCTTTGATAGAAAATAGTTTAATAATATTTCACCCAATATTTACATTAGTTTATGCCTATTAGTTTTTCAACATAACATCAAACTATATATTGTCAAACTACTATATATATGTGTTACATAATGTAAAATAATGCATGTAATAGTAAAAACTAAAAATATTTCAAATGTAATTAAAAATAAAGTATTTTGCCCAATATTTTCATTTGCATATTATCCCATCAACATGATAAAAGGATTATACATTTTCTAAAGCTTGGTCTGTCTTCGCTGATTTGACTCGAACACTTTCTCAGCTCCTCCAGTGTTGTGTGGCGTCGCTCTTTGTGAAAGATAAACATTTCCATCTTTCCAGGGAATGTGTGTGATCCAAACACAGACAACGTGTTTGACTTAGACGGAGGCTCTCAGGGGCCAAAGGGCCCTCCAGACCTCTCATGTCTCCTGTGTTTACAGCGTGACGGAGTCTCTTCCGTGAGGCCTGATCTGATTCTGTCTCACAGGACTATTTTAGAGTATTTACAGTCTCTGAATACAAACACTGAACGCTGTTGAACACAGAAGAAATGATAAGTCAGTTAGACAGTTAGTGTAAATGTAGAAACACATCACATTACAGGAGTCATTTCTGTTGATTTTGTGTTAGTGAGCTCTTATAAAGTTCAGTAAAGCATTTCCTTCCTCGTATGAAGCTTTACGAAGCATTAAATTCATTCAAGCACGTGAATGGAGCGGCTGTAAATCCAGACGATTCAGCACCTGTCCGTCAAACGGGAATCTGACACCTGAGTGTGTATGGATTTATTGATTTGCGTGAGGTTTCAGATTGATTTGTGGCTTCATGACTTCATGGGCTGTTAAGTTTATGTTTTGTGATTCAGTGGAAGCTCAGATTCTGTCTGTGGGGACTGCAGTTGGACTGTTTTGTGGGAAATACAGGTGAACCGACTTCAGCTCTGATCTCTGATATCAGCAGGTTTGAGTTCGATTTAGGGCTAGTGTATAGTAAACATTATCACCGCTGTATAAGACCCCTCGTGTCTATGAGATGTCCTCGTGTGAGAGCCGTGTGTGTGTGTGTGTGTGTGTGTGGTCTCAATCCACATCTACATGCGTGTTTGTGTAAAAACACTGATCTCATGTTTTCTGTTTTCTGTTTTGCACTTCATTACCTGCAATTTTAAGCAACCAAATGAAATATCGTTCAACAAACGCATTGATTTTCTGCTCAAATCCGATTTTTTGATGTCTCATGTCAGACATGGATGAGTAAAACATCATATTGTACATTATCATAACATCGTTAGCATGAACATTTGTCACTGTTCAAAGCAACAAACACTCTAGACTTAAAGTCACCATGAAATCAAATTTGATATTCATGGATTTTTATCCAGTGATTATAAACTTTTGTCAAATAAAATTGACTTGACAAAAATTTAATATTTTTAATTATACACTGAATTTGCTACTTGAAAAAATATGATTAAATTGTAAAAAAAAAAAAAAAAAAATTAATTAAAATAATATTAATATAATTAGATTTTTAATGTAATTTTGTATTTATGAGAATTAATGAAGAAATTTTTCAATTTATATACACCAAAACAATTTTATGATATAAAACATTACTTTTATATCATATGATAAAAATAGAATAGAATAATATTTTATTTATCTGTATTATTATTTAATATAATATTAAGATTATATATATATTATAAATAATATAATAAAAAAAACATATATAATAAATATAATACAAATAAATTTCTGCACCTTTCTGTGTAATACTATAACACTAAAGTGCAATTTATAAATTACTATAACACTATTACTATAAATTACTATAATAATGTAATTTAATATAAATGACTATAATTTATTACTATAGTAGCAATTTAATAGTATAATAGAATTAACACTGCAATACTGTAATACAGTTTTGTAATATGTGCCACATTTACATTACGTTACATAAGGTATGTATGTAATATTATACGAGGTATCATTACGTTACATTATGATGAATGTCAAATCACACAAAAATGGCATCTGATTTATTTCGACATATGAAAGTGGCCCAGATTGGAATTGAAAATGTAAAATGGAATTGTGATTTTTTTTTTTTTTTTTTTTTCGGATCTTGTTGAAATGAAGCTGCGGTGTGAAGGCAGCCTCTCGATCTCACACATCACCTCGTTATTGCTCTTTCCTCCTCTCTGTCTGCAGGAGGAGAGGTTTGTGCTCTCATGCACAGAGTCACATGGTCTGCTTGATTAGAGGAAAATCACTTAAAGCAGAGCGCTGCAAATACGGCAACAGCCCAAAGCAGCGCAGACAGACAAAGAGGAGGAGGAGCGGCGAGGATGTGTGTGTTGAAGCGGGAGGTCGTGTCTCTGTGTGTCTGAGTGTTTCTCCGGCAGGCTCATCTGTCATTGGTCAGGCTGTTTCTGCTCATCAGACCTGCTGTCTCCTGCACAACGCCACAGATCTGGAACAAAATGGCTTCCTGTGCAGCATCAGAGCGATGTGACGTTACCCATCAGCCACCAGACACACAGACTGACACCGTGTGCACTTCACTCTGCCTCGTGTGATCTGAACAGTGAGCCGACTCTGTCATGTCGTTTGGTTTTGATTGATGGAGTTTTCTTGAGGAGTCTCAGAAACTCTTTTACAGCTAATAGCAGACAGTTTAGCATAAAGGACACTCGTGTTCTTATAAATAAACCATCTGTTTGACATTTTATTAGTAGTGAAGACGCGAAAAGCGGAGGAACAGACGAACCGAATCAACTGAGAGAGTCGTTTACACAGGAACCGTTCCGATTGATTCAAACTCGTGACTTCGATCGTTCAGTTCAAGCGATTCACTAGAAAAAAGAGATCAAAAGAGTCATTCATTTTCCAGTTTCGACATCAATTGTAATGATTTTAAAAGCATGTATAGTGACAGAGCTTTTCCAAACTCAGAATCAGTTAAACCTTTGCGTCGCAAAATGATTCACGGTTTTGAAGCGCTCCAATCGGATCCGTATCGTGAGTTTGATTTATATCGGGACTTCGCATATCGTGAATAATTTGATTAAGATAGGAACTTCAGAGCGGGTTCGCCAACTGAAACCTGGTCTAAAGTCAATGGCGCAATATTATTTTTGTTATTTAAAGAGCATGTGTTAGTAATATGTGCCTAAAGCGGGTCCACAACGCACGTACACTCTGCTTATTACACACACAGGGACGCAGCAGCACACAAACATTTGTAAATATGAAAAATTAAAGGATTCAAATGTAAAAGATTATCATTGTGTACATAAATATAAAAATGCCTACATGTCAAAATGGATAGCTTTGGTGGAATCCAGCTTAGATGGTTATACCGATCTGAAATGATGGTTTGCCAATCATTTGATTCAGATCAGAATATTATACAACATGTTATATTATCTTGTATTATGTTATATTATTAATATTTTAAGTTAGGTTTTATTTTGTTTCCATTTATTTTGGAAAGTTTTAATTTTGCCATTAATTTTAAAGTTTTTTAAACTTTTTTAAACTTTTTTAAAATGTCTAATTAATTTTTCACTTTTTAAAATTTCAGTTTTAGTCATTTTAGTACTTCAATTTAAACTAAATAAAAATGAGAAATGTTGCCATGGCAGTTTACTAAAAATAGCTTTTTATGTATATTTCATTTCTTTTCGGTTCATAATTATCTATATATTTGTTGTTATTTATATATATATATATATATAAGTAAGGGATAAATGCACGACTAGCTGTGCATTAAACAATTTTAATGCACGACGTGGAGGCCAAGAACCTCTTTGTGTGTGTGTGTGTGTGTTTGTGTGTTTGTGTGCGAATGATGTGGGTTTGTGTGCATCAATTAAAGCAGTGCATTAATATAGAACAGTGATCAAACTGACTTGGAACTACCTGCACATTAAATGGTTTTAATGCAAATGTGCCAGCCAATCAGAATCCAGTACTTAGACAGACCATGGAATAAATATATATATATATATATAATGATTTCTGTACGTGAATTGATAGTTCAGATTACACTGAACTGAATTACAAAGTGATCACAGATGTCTGGAGAAATAATATTATATTATAGTTTTTATGAATATTTTTAGTTATTCAGTTATTTTAGATTTTCAATTGCATTTTAAATGTCTCTTTAGTTTTAACTGAATTATTTCAGTTTTAGTTTTAGTACTTAAACTTAAATAAAAGATAAATTTGAAATGTTGCCCTGGCTACTCACTGAAAATAATTTTTAAAATATTTTATTCATTTTATTCATCAGTTAATGTTTATCTCATTTAAAATAACAAAAATGTTTTAATGGTTTAGTTTTAGTTAATAATAACCCTGCTGAGTTCATAACTTGTTTGAAATGTTTATCACTGCATTGTTACACACATAATTAATGTGCTATTATAGTTTTTATTAATGTTTAGAATTATTATATCTTCCATTTTCATAAAAAATCTTTAATTTTTTTGTGTGTGTATTTGTGTGTGTGTGTGTGTGTGTGTGTGTATATATATAATTTATTTTTTTTTTTTGAGCAACAGTAGGCAGTATTGTAGTATTTGGTTCGTGTCCGACTCTCACCACTAGGTGTCGTCTGTTGTACTCGGTCAGTAAGCAGACTCGCTCTGACAGCTCTTCTCCGAGCCGTTTACTGCGTCTGAACAGATCAGGGTGTCTGTTGTGATCACTGAGTGTGTCCCCTGAGACTCTGCTGTCCGTCTGTAGCGCCTCCAGCTCGCTGCATCCTGATCCAAACGCTGTGATCAGCACTTTACAGCAGCATTGATTTACAGCTTAACGCCACAGAAATACAGCAGCCCCGCGGGAGACCTGTCAATCATCACAGAGCCACACCCACCTCTTTGTGTCAGAGGGGGGAGGAGGGGCTTGACTGCTCAGAGCTGTCAATCCAGGGTCACTTCTGTTCATTATATCTGTGAATCAGAGTGTGTGCAGAGGTGCATCATGGGTCACATTCTCACTGCTTAAAGGGAATAGGTGCAACAATCGCTAAATTTGCAAATGAATAATCATTAAGGTGCGGACACTTCGCACCAGTCACTTCAATAAGAATCAATGTGTTTTCTAACTTCTGCACACAGACTTCGCTGTGGGTTTAAGTTGGTCATGTGAATTTGCCGTGTTCATTAACCATGTTCATGCAAAACCTGGAAATATGAAGGAGGATCTTAAAAAATCATGGATTTATCTATGTACAGTTTTTTAAATTGTGTACAGGAACAGATTTTATGGAAGCCTGTTTTCGCCACAGAAAAAAAGGTAATTGCAAAATATGTGTGTGTGTGTATATATATGTGTATAAATATATATATATATATATATATATATATATATATATATATGAAAAAAATTTGTGTGTTTGTGTGTGTGTGTGTGTATATATATATATATATATATATATATATATATATATATATATATATATATATATATATATATATATATATATATATATATATATATATATATATACACTTTTTTCTGTGGCAGAAATGGGCTTCATAGTTTTTATATATATGTGTGTGTGTGTGTGTGTGTGTATTTGCTAAATAAATACCTATATACCTATATTTGCAAAAATTTATCAATTTAATTCAAAATTGTAATTCAATTTAATTTATTTAAATAAATTCAAATGCATAATTTCAAAGGTTTTTAAGTTATAAATTAAATAAAAATTTTTTTTTTTTTTAGAAATTGCAAATTTTTAAATTGTGCAAAATATAAAAGGATTTTTAAAAATATTTATCCAGTGATCACAAATGTGTGTAAAATAAATTATTTTGTTTTTGAGTGCAATTTATAAAAATATTTTTAAAAATCTTTATCTAGTGATCATTTTATTTAGTGTCAGTACAAAAAAATTAAAAACAAAACTGAGATGACTTGGAAAAAAAACATTATTTGCAATATGCTCAATTTGCTGTTTGAATTTTAAAAAATATATTATTATTATATTCATATATAAATAATATATACTGTATATATTCGCAGGAACGCAGGATATATATATATTCATATATACATGTTATATTCACATTTTTCTGAATTAAAAATGTTGTTTGAAAAAAATTATATTAAAATATTATTATTCAAATTTTTCTGAATGATTCCACCTATATATGCATGCAAATCTTACAGATTCGTTGGTCTTAAAGTGTGGGGAGCCCATTGACTGAGTATTAGTATGAGTGAGAGTATTGTGCTGTTATAATGCTAGTCTGTCAGCTGCGGGGCAGTTTTCAGGGGCAGCAGGGGCTTTGCATTAGCGGCTGTTATCAAGCCTGTGACAGATGTATACTCTTGACTTCCTGTTGACTGGGGAACACAGAGGGGTTAGATAGTCCTCAGCCTTCCCCCATCACTGTAACTACACCCTTCAGCCGAAAGCCTGGCCTCCAGAGATACTCGAGCTCCACACGCGTGTGTTTACTGTACACAGCATCAGCAGCATGACGAACCAACTCGACACACTCGGTGAGAATGCAGCTTTCTGCTGGATTATTCGCTGTTTTGGGCTTTGATTACTTGATTTTATGTAGAGTTTGACTTAATATCAATTTCATTGTAAAGTACTTTATTGGCATGATCGTGTTTAAAATATTAGCAGAGTGTTGTACACAAAACAAGTAATGACAAGCAAAGAAAATGCAATATAGCAATAAATATAAAATGGCGTTAAAGCAAGGTACTAAATAATTAATAAAATAAGATTAAACAAATAAAATAAATTCATTAAATAATTATAACTTTATAATTATATTTAATTAAATAATTATAAGAAAACAAATATATCGATATATTAAATAATTATCATTAAAAATATATTACATATCTATAATTAAATAATAGATTAAAAATGAATACAAGTAAAAATCATTATTTATATATTTAATTAAATAATAATAAGTGACATAAATAACATTTTAAATAATAAAAATATGTATAAATATAAATTAATTAAATTAAAATGAATGAATGATGCAATAAATGATGCATATATATATATATACAATTATATATGTATTTGAATGATAATAAATTAACATTATAAAATTAAACATTATAAAATTTAAAATAATAAAATTAATTACTTGTATATGTAATTCAATAATAATACATTTAAGATCAATAAAATTTTAAGTGACATTATATATAATAATAAAAATTTATAACATTAAAACTAAAAAAATATTCAAAATGTCTATATTTGATTGAATGATAATAATAAAATAAATACAATTCATTAATTTAATTAATATATATAATAGACATTTATCAAGACATTATGAAAAAAACTACAATAATATATGTTTGTGGATGGTCTTTGATTGGCAGTTGATGGGTAACTGTCTTCTCCCAGAAACATCTGCATCACTGATATGATATTGAGTCATTATATATATATAGAACTCATCCACAATATCCGACGCAGGCAGTGCGCTGCATGAGACAAAAAAGTAATATAGCCAAAGCCGCTCTTTAGTGTAACGTTAGATGCATGTTGGCTTTATCAGACGATGTTGCGATTATAAATGAGTGACTCCTGGTTAACATGTATTAATGAGTCGTGTTTAGTCACTATTTAGTGTGGAATTTTTCTACAGTATTCGCTCATCATGACAGTAAAATAGTGCGTTCTAAGTCAATCTACTGCAGTTTTTCCTCTCAATCAGTAGAAAATGTGGTTAACATCCAGTCATGCATGAAAAAAATAAATACCGTCATATACCGTGAAACCGGTATCATTTTGAAAAATACCGTGATATAACTTTTTGGTCATACCGCCCAGCACTACAGTGAACCCTAAAATCATATTTACCCAGTGTATTGTGTTGCAGAGCTGCTTTGAGTTTCTCCCAGCATGCTTTAGTAAAGTTAAACAAAGTCCGCTAACACAGGACCGCAGTGCATCTCTAAACGGGTTTAGCGGCTCAGAGATCTGATCCCAGAGCGGTTCTGAAGGATCTGAGCGCGTGTTCAGCGCAGCGTGTGTCGGGTTGAGCTGTAGACAAGGCCTCGTGTGCTTCTGACAGCTAAAGCTGAGTTTGACCCCCACACACGTCAGGAGATTAACCTTTGTGTAGCGCTTCAATGCCACAAGCCTTCCTGGGATGACACTGAGAGCGTTTCCATAGTGACCGCAGGAACCGCTTCTGATCTTCTGAACATGTCGATGCATTTTACGTGTTTTTATTGGCCCATGTGTCTGTTGTATTCTGTATTTATTCATGCACAGCATTTCTGGCTTGTGTTTTGGTGCATATAATGTGAAGATGCTCTTTGGAGACGAGTAATGACAAGAAAAAGAAATAAATAAGAATTGTATTAAAATGAGGTGTTAATAAAATGATAAATAAATCAATGTAATAATTATAAATATGTAATTGTATTTAATTAAATAATAATATATTCAAAACAAATAAAATGAAAAATAAATGTAATTAAATATATACAATTAATAATAAATGAAAAGAATAACATTAAAAAAATTCAGCATAAACAAAAACTTAATTTCTTTTACAATTATTTTTATTTATTATTTATAATACATTTTATTTATGTATAATTAGGGATGCACCGAATGTTAGGCAACCGAAATTGTAAGCGAAAAGACTGAATAAACATGACGTGATGCGTATGATGATTAAAATCACGAAATGGCTTTAAACAATTAAATACACTGCAGGACGTTATGTTTTCTAATACGCACATGGATTGCATGTGTTCAATCAGTGCTGCACCTTAGCCAGGGTTCAAAGTTCAAAGCGCGAGGAAAATCAGTTCGTTGCTCAGTAAACTTTTTATGAATTCTTTAAAGGCATGTGACAATGTTATACGTGCGACAAACATCTTCCCAAATTCATAATGAGAATCATTTATAAATCTGCTGCTGTCAACAAAAACAAGCACTGAGATCTTCCTGCGGGATTCCGCCAAAATAAAAGCTCCATCAACATTCATAAATGTTAGTAATGTAATTTTACTGTTGTTCTGTAAAATAAAATTTAAAAGTCAATACAATAATAATCATAACCAATAACAATAATAATAATAATAAGTCAAGACAATAATAATGATAATAATAATTACCTTTCAACAGCTGTATTAATACATTATAACATTCACACATAGTGTTTAAATTGGGATCTGTAATATATTCTAATGTTTTAAAAGAAGTCTCTTCTGCTCAGCAAGACCGCATTTATTTGTACAGTAAAAAAATACATGCCTGATTCAAGAAGGGGGTCTCAAAAATGGCCAAAAAATATTGTTTTACTAACTTATTCATTTTAAGTTAAGTTTTGCTATGTTAGTATTAGGGCTGGACGGTTTTATAGATTAATTTGAATTTAATGTTTTGCCATGATTTTATTTTTTAGAAATCAAGGAATCACGATTTTGAATTGAAATATTACCAAATATTAGAATTAGATAACAGTAAAGAATAATTTATGTTTGCATCATGACAGGCTGAAAGCTGCTGTTCATTGTTTTTACAGAACATTTATAATTAATAATAGTCTACTGGAGTTATTCCTTCAGTCATTTTGAATTTGATTTACCTTGACTTTTGAGATTTTTTTTAAAAGCATGTTCCTCGTATTATTTCTTAACATATAATATGTACAAGATGTAGTTGTAGTTCATGCATCTTCTCTGTGAAGATATTTAACAAGTGATTAGTTTAACATTTACATCATGTTGACAGCTTCATGTGTGCTGCACTTGGAAGAGAATTTACTTTAACTAGAGTTTAATAAAGAAAAAGTTACTTGAATCATGTTCATGTTCAATTTGACTAGTTAGAAATCGTAAAAAAATTGAGAATTGGTCAAACGTTCTGAAAAAATTGAGATTTTAATTTTTTTGCCATATGGTTAAAAAATGTTCAGTGTTAAGTAAATATTTTTAAATTGTTGTTTTGTAATTGACTTTTTTTCTTTGAAATGTTCAGTATTCGGCCTTCGGCCCAGTGTTTCGTTTTGTTGGGCTTTGGCCAAGAATTTTCATTTCGGTGCATCCTATATATAATTAATAATAAATAAATAAATAATAAAAAGTTTAATTTAAAATTTATATTTAATAAAGTAATAATACATTAAAAATAATAAAATGTAAAATAATAAAAATAAATAAATATACATTTATCAAGACATTATGAAGAAAAATAATATTTGTATTAATATGTATGTGGAACTGTCTTCTCCAGTAATGGGTCAGACCTCAGAACACATATGCATGACGTGTAAATGCACTGCAACATGTTTTGACAGCGTGATGTGAACCTGGATTGTTTGTCAGTCTATAACGCGGGAGCGTAACGTCATCGGCATTGATTATCCAGCTCTGCGTTAAGTGGCTTACCATTGACCTGGGTCAGAATTGATTATTTGAAATTCCCAGCTGTATAATTGTCATTTATCGGCAGCTTGTCAGTCGAAGAGCATCAGACTATGAAGTGGACTAATGCAATTGAGATGTTTGCGTGTGTAATTGAATCATTGATTTGCTTTGACAGGCTTGAGTATGCTAATCTCCTCAGAAGCGTGCGTTATGCTGTTATTAATGCTTTATGTTGTGATTTGCTGACTGAAAAATGCATGAAGCATATGCATGTTCTAGAGTTTTACAGGCCTTTGCATCTGAATTTTGCATTAAAGCCTGTAAATTGATCATAACGTAAGCTGCACTTGGCGCTGTAGAGTTGATGTGTGCATTTGTAAGTCAAGATTTATTTCTTTATCGGTCGATATGTGAAGTGATGACAGAGAGAGATGTGAAATGTGCTTAGCAAACAAACAGCGCTGGGGGAGGGAGACGGACAGAGACAGATCCATCTCACTGAGAGAGACAGCGCTTTAGCTCATTATTTGTCATGCAAATAAAATGGACTACATTCAATTGAACTGAATTGGAAATTCAGATGGGGCACAAAATGCATAAACGTGTCTCAAACATTCGATCTGCCCATTCCTAAATATATTCAGTTTCATGATTGTGTTTACATACAATAGAGTCGAAGCATTATACATAAGTAATGTCTAGAAAATGAAATGTATGATATAACAATAAAAAATAACCATAAAAAATCTAATAAAATAAGATGCAAAGTAATTAATATATATATACGTGTGTGTGTGTGTGTGTGTGTGTGTGTGTGCATGCACCTCTGACTCTAGTATGGAGGAAGCTTTTATGACCAAAGTCATTAAATACCAACCACTCCTAAATACCATTTCAGAGATAGGTTATCGAGGCCGACTACTTGTTTTCATATTTGGGAGCTTAGGACACACACACAGGCTGGTTATAAGAGGGCTTCAACAACTTAGGATGCCCAAAAAGAGGGCTAAATGGTTAGCAATATACTGTGCTTTGTCGTTGGTGGAGATATACCCATAACAGCTGAGTGATATGCTTAATATTGTGAAGATCTGCTGTATTGCACTGGTTCATGATTTTGTTCATGTATTTAACTGCATCTAATATACTTATGTCTCTGTAAATCATTTCTTTTACGTGGACTTAAATAAATGTGTATATATATATGTGTGTGTGTGTGTGTATGTGTGTATATATATATATATATATATATATATATATATATAATATTATTAATATGTGTGTATATAGTTAATAATTATTATAAAATTGTTTTCATATTTTTATTCATTTTGCACCTTGTGTGTGTGTGTGTGTGTGTATATATATATATATATATATATATATATATATATATATATAATATTATTAATATGTGTGTGTATATATAATATTAATATGTGTGTATATCTTTTAAATTATCTTTTAAATCTTTTATATACATTTATATCTTTTATCTTACATTTATTACTTTGCACCTTATTTTAATACTATTTATGTGTGTGTGTATATATAATTAATGCATATATAGATAGTATTAAAATAAGGTGCAAAATAATGAATATATGTTATAATGTTCATCTTTTTCATTTGTCTTATATTCATTATTTTGCACCTTATTTTAATACTGTTTATGCATATATTAATAATTGCATATAATTTTTCTTATTTTATTTTACACATTTTAATATTATATATGTATAGCTAATAATTACATATCACTTTTCTTATTTATATCCATTATTTTATTTTACACATTTTAATATTATATATGTATAGTTAATAATTATTATAAAATAAAATAAAAATCGTATTTTTGATTATTATTTTATTTAATGCTATAATTAAGATTTATTTTAGTGTTTTATTTAATAGTATTTCTCTCTCTCTTTCTCTATAAAATATTATATTATATATGATTTCTTTCATATTTTTATTAATTATCTTCAAAGACTATAGAATACTTTGATTATCTTGCACATGATTTTACTTTAATACTGTGTGTGTGTGTGTGTGTGTATATAGTTAATAATTATCATAAAATTAAATCTTTTTTTCATATTTTTATTCATTTTGCACCTTATGTGTGTGTGTGTGTGTGTATATATATATATATATATATATATATATATATATATAATGTATGTGTGTTTATATAATATTAACGTGTGTGTGTGTATAAAGTACATATTTATCAAGGCATAAGAAATACTGTAAATATATAATATACAATTTTATATAAATATTATATATGAAAAGCTTTGACTGTAAACAAGCGATAATCCTAAGATTGAAGGAGGTGTAGATGAGGTGAAAGAACAGAGAGAGAGAGAGAGAGAGAGAGAGAGCGAGAGAGCATCAGTCTGGCCTGTGCGCGTCTATTGTTCGCTCCGCGCGTGAACACAAAGACTCTCGAGGCGGGTTCATCGAGCGCGAGCGCCGCGGGACCTGCAGCTCGAGGCCTCGCGCGACTCAAACCGGACGATTCCGCGCTCATAACCGCCGTTTCCCATGATTTCACACCGATTTTAACGATCATCCGCGTCCCGGGATTCGCATAAAGCCCGTGCGGAGTCGCTCGGTCCTCCGGTCCATCAGTGTTTCAGGTAAAGCTGAGGGGTTTATTTACACGACTCTGTTTAACCGTTATTCTGACAGACAGAGCGCTTAATTTCAACTTCATTGTCGACTTTTATTTCAACAGGTTTTCAGGTTTATCGGATTTTGTTTTGTGGTTTTATTTAAACGATTCTTCGGTTCATGTCGGTGTTTTATTGCGCTGTTAGCATTAGCATGTAGCCGCGGGCCTCATCAATGGGCTTTATTTATGAACGCTCAAGCTCATTCAAACCTATAGAGCGGTTTTCATTACAGTTTTGCGTTATTGAAGTCTGTCAGACTGGGATTTCGCAGCAAACGTGTTGTATTAGTGAATGTGTGTGCGGTAATATAGTGTAAACACTGACTGATCCGATCATATGAGCTCATGAGTCTCATGACCAGAGATTTTCACTCACAATCTGCTGTGAAGACCATCATATTCTGTTTATTTCACGAGTAAACTGACTTTTTAGTTATTGTATTTCAGATATACATTTTTAAACCTTTCCAGCCCAAGAATAAACCTTTTAAACTCTAGTTCTGCTACTTAAAATGTATTTTTTTTTCATTAAAACTGTTTATTTCAGATTTATGTGCATGCATGATGTAAAACTTGTCTTGCTGCATTTCATAAAACCGTTCATGTTATTTAAAGAAAACTCTGCTTTTCTCCTATAAGACTATTTGTTTCTATTATTATAACAGTAAAATATTCCCGTGTCAGCATATGCATTGACTCTGTAAAGTGTTTTTGCTCTTAATTCGCAGTAATTTCCATTTACTGGAAGCCATCAGCATCATCTCGAGGGTCTCTGTGGTGTTGTGGTGAAAACAGTCATTAGCAGATCAGATGATCATCGTTTCCCACTTTTCACATGCGATGGACCATTAGCTCGTTACATCAGGCATAAAATCAACACAACGTGTCTGTATGTAATCTGTATGTTGGGCGCTGTAATGACGTCTGCTGTCCTATATGCGCTCAACTTATCATGTGGCACATTTAGACGGGAATTCGATTATGGCCAGGCTGTAGCCTGAAGTAATGTGGGCTGCTGCTGATGTTTTCAAGAAAGCAATTTACTGCACGGGAAGTTTGAGTTTGTAGTTTGATTTGATTTAGTAAGTCATTAAGCAGCCGTTGAATGATATCTCTTAATGGGACGCTCTTAAGATCTAATGCTGACGTTTTATTTACTTACTAAATGGCTAAACAGGCTGATTTCTTTCGACGTGCTTTCTGCTTTGCATCAAGCTGATGTTTTAGTATGATTATAAATCAGAATATTATGTGATTATCAGTGATCTGTGAACTGTAAAGGTGTTTTTGTGGGTTTTAATTTGCCTTCCACAATTTAAGGCCTTAAAAAGTCTTAAATTCATTAAATCATGGCATTAAATGTTGCATGCACTGCAAAAAAAAGAAAGAAATGTGGCAAAAAAATTAATATTTTCTACTGTTTTTGTTTTTGAAATGTTCTAAACATTTTTAAATCAAGATGCATTTTATTTGAGATGTACGTGTAAATGAAGTCTTAAAAAAAACTGAACAAAATTAAGTGAGTTTGTTTAGAATAAGAACAAATTTAATTTAAGATAAACTTTTTTTCTTTTGTAGATCATTTTCCTGAGCCCATCAGCAGATTTTTTCAGTCATTTTGATCAATCTGCTGTTTATTTCACAAAGAAGACCATCTTATTCTGTTTATTTCACAAGTACACTGACTTTTTGTCTGTTTATTTCAAATTTTACATTTTTCCCCCTAACGATAAATGTTTAAACTCTAGTCATGTTGCTTAAAATCTATTATTTCTTCATAAACTCTTATTTCCAATTTTTTTTTTTTTAAACATGCTTGTTTAATTTGTCTTGCTGCATTTCATAAAACTATTGCTAAATAATCTGAATCATGCATTTTGACAATATAATTTTTTATAAAAAACAAGACTTCTTATCTTCTGTTATTGTGCGTCTCCAGTAGTGTGTCTTGGTTTTAAATCTTACCACATTTGTATTGGAAAACAAGACATTGCTTTTTTTGCAGTGATATCTGAAGATATGGTGAAAGTTGTTTCCATAATCTGGTGGTTTGGAGCAAAGCTATTCAAGCCTTAAGCTACTGTTTATTTGGAAAATGGATTGAAAAGTTGTATTTTCAAGCTTTGAAGTGTTGCTAATAAAAGATATTTAAATTATGAGACCATATTGACGTGTTGCGTTCCCTTAAATGTATTACATTCTCCTTAGTTGTTCTTAAAAAGGTCTTAGAAAGTCTTCTAAGATCTGCAGAAGTGCTGGTTGTTTCCCGTGTAATATTGATAAGCGTAGCGCTGTTGTGAGAGGGATTTGTGTCCGTGAACAGGACTAACCTGTGTCCAGTGTCGTCCCCAGTGAATATTTAATGGCTCAAAGTCTGTTATGAATGTTTAATGAAGGATGTGCTCTGATGCCGGGACGCTTCCTGTACGCTGTGCGAGCGTGAGATTTGTATGTTTTCAGGTTGAGCTTTGGACTGTGCAGCGTTTTCTCTGAATCTCTCAGCTGTCTCGCTTTGGCCAAAGAATGCTATAATTCTTCACTCGTACAGTCTTTCAGATGGACGGTTTTCTCCAGGTCCAGTCAGATTTGCTGTGGGGTCAGAAGTGTGTCTGTTTCATGAAAATAAAGCACGACAGAGGTGAAATGATGCTTTTTTTTTTTGTCGTGAAGATGCATGAGGTGAAACTGTTGAAATCCACATCGGACGGCTGATTGTAGACGTTAATGTTTGGGAGAATCTTGTTTGCGTTGAGCATGTGTTGCTGCTTCAAGCTCACTGGCGGATTGTATACGTTTTTAACTTCATAAACATGTTTAATGGTTGCAGTGTATGTTGGTTTATTTTAGATGGATATCCATGAGCATGTTTCTTATCGAACGCATGCGTCATTGTCTGGTCATGTTTCATTGCCATTTGTAAGTTACGTTGGTTTAAAAGCACCTAATTGGTAAATAGTGTCAGTGTTTGATTTTTGCATCCAGAAATAGCCAATGTTATGCGTTTTTATAATTAATGATTATTGTTTAATGACAATAAATTTTAATAATAATAAATATAAATGTGTGTAATTTCTTTTTTTTATTTCTCTCTTTCTCTCTCTCTCTCTCTCTCTATATATATATATTTGTAAAACTTATGTATTATTTCTATTATATAAATATATATTCTTAATTATTTTACCAATACCTTCTTTAAAAATATCTATAAAATAAAACTATTATATATATATATTATATTACATGTATTATAATATATAGCCTATAGGATAAAAATAATACAATTTATATATTATTTCTATTATATGTATTTGTTTTATAATTTTCAAAATGTCCTTTATTTGTGCATTTATTTATTTATTTTATTATATTATATTTTAGATATTTGCATACATTTATTTTGTTTTTTAACCTTGAACGTATATTCAGTAATCTCCAGAATACAGTACCTGTAGTTTGAGATGTTTTTGAGTGCAACTGTGAAATGATCAAATGTTCTTTTTCACCTTCGTTCTTGTATTGTTTGTGTAATTCAGTTAAAGAGTCTTTCTGTGCCATATCACCCTCCATTTTACGATGAGCCGTGATGTTGACAGCTCTCGGATTTATTTGTGAGACATGTCGAGCGGTCATTATGAGGAGGAGCTGTTCCTGCGACAACAGGGGTCATGACCTCATTGTGGCTGAATGCATCATGTTATAGATCTGTTTAATTGGCGGGATGGAGAGGGTGAGGGGTGTGGCTGACCTCCGCCCCTGCGCTCTGTTTATGGAGGGTCTTTACTGCTCGAGTGTGTGAGACAGTCACTGTATTGCTTTCCCCAACACACACACACACACACTATACATTCACACTTTCACAAAGGTCAATTCAGAATCAGCATCTCTGTGTTTTAGCAGCACTGGAACAATCAGCATCCAGCATCAGAATAGCCTGTATTATAATGGTCTATATATACACTACAGGAGTGTTGTTGTTTTTTTATATAAATGTTTTTAAAAGAAGTCTTTTCTGTTCACCAAGGCTGTATTTATTTGATCAAAAATACTGTACAAATTGTGACATTACAATTTAAAATAGCTATTGTCTGGGTAAATTAGGGCTGCACGATATATCGCATGCAATATTTATTGCGCATCTTGTCAGTAAAGCCGGTTCTGTAATCAGCGGTAATTTCCATCACGTGTGTGATTTCACATGGAGCTGCATTTACCACACAGAGCCGTTGTTCATTAACAAGCTGCGCAAATCCACATTCATTATCAGCGTTCATTATCAACTGTGATATTACTATTCAGAAGTTTGAAGTAAGTAATATTTAAAAAAAGAAAAAAAAATGGATGCATTGAATTGATCAACAGTGTCAGTAAATGCATTCATAATGGCACAAAAGATTTCTATTTCAAATAAATGCTGTTCTTTTGAACTTTCTATTCTATTCCTAATCCTAAAAAATAAAATCTATCACGGCTTCCACAAAAATATTGTGCAGCACAATCAGCATATTAGAATGATTTCTGAAGATCATGTGCCACTGAAGACTGGAGTAATGATGCTGAAAATACAGCTGCACCTCACAGAAATAAATTACAGTTTAACATAGATTCACACAGAAAACGGTTATTTTAAATTATACTAACATTTCTCAATTTTTATTGTATTTTTGAACAAATAAATGCAGCCTTGGTGATTTTGCAAAACTACAAATCCTACAATTAGGCTAATCAAGTTGCGACCATTTATAATAGTACTAAACCACTTGAGGATACGTGTTTGTGATGTTTCCCACTCTTAATGAAGTTTAGTATCTCTGTGTACTGATAAGAATGTGAAATCATTAAATTATCCTGATGTTTGACTGGTGAATGTTGTCGAATCGCAGCTGAACATGTTCATCTCTCTTCCTCTCCCCGCTCAGGCTGTTCCTCCAAGTCGTTCAAGCTGTACTCCCCAAAGGAGCCCCCCAACGGAAGCGCTTTCCCCCCCTTCCACCCCGGCACCATGCTGGACAGAGACGTGGGGTGAGTCTGTCTGTTTCAAAAGCAGTGTCAGCTCAGAATCAAGGGATATTATAACTCACTTATAAATGTATAGCGGGTAAAATAAGTATTGAACATGTCACCATTTTTCTCAGGAAATATATTTCTAAAGGTGCTGTTGTCATGAAATTTTCACCAGATGTCTTTAACAACCCAAGCAATCCATACATACAAATTAAACAAAACAAATAAGTTCAGAAATGAAGTTATGTGTAATAAAATGGAATGAAACGGGGGAAGTATTGAACTGCTGAAATGTATTTAATACTTTGTACAAAAGCCTTTGTTGGTAATGACAGCTTGAAGACGCTCCTGCAGGAGAAACTAGTGGCATGCATTACTCAGCTGTGATTTCTGTGGGTCTCTTCTATGAACTCTGACCTTTAGTTCTTATTTTCTATTGGATTGAAGTCAGGTGATTGTCTGGCCGTTCTAGCAGCTTTATTTTCTTTCTCTGAAACCAGAGTTTGCTTGGCTGTGTTTGGGATCAGCGTCACCCTTGTTTCATCTTCATCATCCTGGTTCTGTAGCTGTTGGTACTGAAGCAGCTAATATTCATTTCCACTGACGAGGGGCAGGATTGCTTTAATTACTGAGAGATTTCAGCTGGTGTCTTGGCTTTCCTTTCTTCATGTGTTCAATACTTTTTCTCTGTGTCGTTCTGTTTTATTACACAACTTCATTTCTGAACTTGCTTGTTTTGTTTTCTTTGTATGTATGGATTATTCAGGTTGTTAAAGACATCTGGTGAAAATTTCATGTCAACAGCACCTTATAGTACTAAAAACTATCCATAAAGAATAATTCATGATGTGCATGAGTGGCCGTTAATGGAGAGTATCTCAAATCAGTCACTTGTGATGTTCCTGTGAGTGTATGTGAGGACAGAAGAGCGTTCAGCTGCATCAGCAGTCGGTGGATGTTTCTGTCAGATAGTGGGAGCAGGAAGTGCCAGCTGTCAGTCAGTGTCCAGGATTGGACAGCGTCCAGGAAGTGGGTGGGGCTTCCCTTGTGGCAGGGCAGTAAAGTCTAGCGGGTGTCTTATCTACTGTGCCACGCTGATAAATGCAGAAAACGACTCTCTTCCTGACTGTGATGGTGCCTGCAGACAGAGAACTGCACTTGTTCACTTCACAGCGTCTGGATGTTTTACAGTCTGTTTTATGACCTCATGAGGGCGTTTATAAAGCAGGTTATGTGAACGTTATGAGGTTTGACATGATCTTTCATAGTTATTTGCTTTGTCTTGTTTCTGCAGTCCGACGCCCATGTATCCCCCCACATACCTGGAGCCGGGCATCGGGTGAGACATTTACACATCTTTATTTTATTTAAAATATCATTTATCAGTATCACATTTGATCATCAGGTTTTTATGGCTCGTATAGTCTGATACAGTGAGAATATGGAGGAAAAAACAGCTCAGTTTTATTCAGAGGAGACTCAAACTGAGCAGAAATATGAATTTGTTGCGGATGCTGATATGTCTGATGAAATTTTGATGCTTGTTATGTAAATCAATGAGATCTTTATAACAGTAGAGCAAATACTGGCATAAAATGATCTAAATATCAGTGGTTGCTCTATATCTCCAATAATATGTCTCAGTATATAATGCAATCCAAACATATAATGCAATCCAATGCTGATTGAGAGATGAAGAAATAAACGCTCCTCAGAAGATGTGAGATGTTTTGGAGGCTTGAGAAGATCATTCCTCTGCTGAGGAACACTGAAAGTAACGCAGAAGACATGGAGAAGATTGTGTGTGAAACAGGTTTAACAGCAAAGTTTGATACTGTAGCTGTTAAAACATGCAGGTTCTATATTAGGATGTTTATTATTATAAGCACTATGATGATTCTATTAGTGTATATAAAGTTCGTGAAGTCTCAGTGTTTGTCTGAGTGCTAAAACAAGTCTGTGTTTCTCAGGAGACACACACCTTACGGGAATCAGACAGACTACAGGATATTTGAACTCAACAAGCGGCTTCAGAACTGGACAGAGGTGAGGCAGATCTGCTTTTCTGTTTACATTTATAGCTCTGTGTTTCTCAGTCTTAACTATAAGCACTTTAAACATTTAAATAATTTAAGATGATTTTGATATGCCTGACATAAACCCTATAGCACAGAAACATCTATCGGCTTCAGATGAATGATATCAGAGAGCCCTCTCTTTCTGTTTCTCTCTCAGGAGTGTGATAATCTGTGGTGGGACGCTTTCACTACTGAATTCTTTGAGGATGACGCTATGCTCACCATCACGTTTTGTCTGGAAGACGGTCCTAAACGATACAGTGAGTATCAGACGTTTATAGATAGTTGTGTTAAATGATTATCAATAAATGTGTCTAGAGACATTTAGGCCTGATATTAAGATCTGTGTCAGGTGATCCGATCGCAAGTGGTCTATTGAGACAGTTTGCTCTTGGTGTTACCATATAACTCATGACTACACTGGAAAAATGTGTAGGATTTACTTTGAAACATTTCATTTAGAAATTGTTAGTAAATTTCACAAATAATTACAAAAAAGGCAAGTAGCACATTGAATTAAATGTGAAATTTTGAAGTAGAAAAACTGAAGTTGTACTTTCTTACGACTCTTAAAAAAATAAAAATTTACTAGAACTTCAAATCTTATATGTATCAGCTTTAATGCACTTGTCAAAATAACAAAAACAAAAGTTTTAATGACAAAAAGAAATATTCAAAATGTAACATTTAATTTACAATCTTCAAAGGAGTGGAAAAATCTGTTTATTTAATGTCACAAACATTACAAAATAAGTTATTTATTTGTAATTTTTTTACAAAATCTGTCATTGGTTTGGATGCGGTAAAACCATCTGGCTCATGTTTGCATTTTCACTGGCCATAATTCTGACCTTTAAATCAGGATTAGGCATTAAATAATACATGTGATTCTCATGCATGTGAAAATTGGCTGAAAATTGAACAGATAGTTGTGATCTGGCTTAAATTCAGACAGGAATCATGTCTTGTGGTGCTTCTCTGCTGAATAAGGACAATATAAGACTTCTCTGCACAAATGGTTGTCGAAAGCAAAAATGCCACAAAATGCATCATTTTGTACAAAAGTGTGACATGATTGAGCAAAACATAATATTTTTGGAATCAACACCTCAAAATTAGCAAGAAACAAGCATTGTATTTAATTCAGTAAATATGATGTAGGATGGTGTTATCATTTGCACTACAGATATGATGCAACCTCTGAATGTGCTTTGAATGATCGGATTGCTTGAGACAAACATTACCAGCTGTAATTAAGGTTTTAGTTATTTATTGGAATTATGAAAAATTACACTAAATGGCATAGTAACTGTCAGCTGTTCACATTTAGTTACAGATTCTCATGAAATAACACCCAGTATGTTTCCTTGTCTTCATGGATGCCTTATTGTCTCTCACAGCGATCGGCCGGACGCTGATTCCTCGTTACTTTAGGAGTGTGTTTGAAGGCGGCGCCACAGAGCTCTACTACATTCTCAAGCACCCTAAAGAGTCCTTCCACAACAACTTTGTGTCTCTGGACTGTGATCAGTGTACGATGGTCACGCAGAACGGCAAACCCATGTTCACACAGGTGTGTGTGTGTGTGTGTGTGTGGGATGTTTAATGTGATGGTCAGCGTAGGGCTGCACGATTAATCGAATGTGATAGTCGTGCACATCTTGTCAGTAAAGCCAGTTCTGTGATCAGTAGTAAATCTCCATCACATGCTTTTAGATAGAGCAGCATTTATTACACAGAACCGTGTTTCACTGACAAGATGCGCATGACAATCGCAGCTTTTGCCTAATCCTGATTTCATTTAAATTTATTGTGCAGCCCTAGTTCAGGGGGATGTTTCTGTGGTGTAACTCTGCTGGTCTCCTCAGGTGTGTGTGGAGGGCCGTCTGTACCTGGAGTTCATGTTCGACGACATGATGAGAATAAAGACGTGGCATTTCAGCATCCGGCAGCACAGAGAGCTCATTCCCCGCAGCATCCTGGCCATGCATGTTAGTTCCTCTTCCTGCAACTCACAGTGTTTCTTCTTCTAGCTGGTGTTTCATCCCTGATGATGGTGTGATTTTGTGTCCATCTCAGGCTCAGGACCCGCAGATGTTGGATCAGCTGTCCAAAAACATCACCAGATGCGGCCTGTCAAACTCCACCCTCAACTACCTCCGAGTACGAACACCACAACACAACACTGTGACGTCTTCTACAGCTTTCATTCAGCTCATTAGGAACTGGGGCTGTCGATTTAACACATTAATTTGAAATGATCAACGCATTTAACACACCCAGATTTGTGCCTCATCTTACGTTGTTTACGAACATGATGCAGGACGACTGAATCAAGTGAACAAATGATTTGCTGACTCATTCATAAAGATCAGTCTCTTGCTCCATTTCTGAATGAATCAGCTGTTTAAATGAATTGAGTCTGATTCAGTGACTCATTCATGAAGACAGTCACTTGCTTTATTTCTGAATGAATCGGTCATTTCAACAAATCGAGTGAGCCAATGATTCAGTGACTCGTTCATAAAAACTTGCTTCGTTTTCTTTCCCTGCGTCCCAATCTGCATACTATCCACCCTATCTGCCCTTAATAGTATTGAAAAATACTAATATCACATAGAATTTTGGATGGATAGTATGCACATTGGGACACAGGCATTGTTTCTTGAATGAATCAGTCATTTGAATGAATCGAGTGAGCCAATGATTCAGTGACTCATTCATAAAGACTTGCTTCGTCTGAATTAATCAGCTATTTGAACAAAAACTATTTCATATTTCAAATTTTTTAAACCCGTTAATGCCCATTGATCTGATAGCATTGTTCATGCAATTCTAATTCAGTCTGTGTAAATACACCTAAATGCTATGTTGAATCAAAATATTTCTTTTTAAAGTTACTTTTTTCAATGCTTTTCTCATTTTAACACAATAATGACTTTAAATGATCTTTTGTGGGGTAATTTCGCAGCCCAAATTGATGTCCAGTTAATTTGCGAGTAATTAGATTAATCGGCACAGCATGTAGTTAATTACATTAAACATTTTAATTGCTTGACAGCCCTATTAGTAATGTGTCTTTTTGTGTGTGTCTGTCTCAGTTGTGTGTGATCCTGGAGCCCATGCAGGAGCTGATGTCCAGACACAAGACGTACAGTCTGAGTCCCCGAGACTGTCTCAAGACGTGTCTGTTCCAGAAGTGGCAGAGGATGGTCGCTCCTCCAGGTCAGGAGTCACTCGTGTCTCTGAGACTCTGCTGGTGTTTGTGATTCAAATCTTTTTTATTAGCATTTTAGTGACAGTTGCAGAATGGTACATCATAGGAAAAAAGTAGATAAACCATAGGAAACTGTCCATTATTAATCTCTCCTGCAAACCTTCCCCCCAGCCAAATAACCCCCCTAAATAATTCAAATTAAAAAATAAATAAGAATAAAATAAATGAGTAATCAAAAAAAATTTATAATAAACTTTAAATTCCTTCCAAAGTCAGTCTTTTAATAGTTGAAAGTTATGGATTGTTACCAGTTGGAGGTGAGCAAGATAAACCTTTAATGTAATTTAAGAAGGGATCCCAAGTCTTGTAAATGGATTTAAGTGAACCAGAGAGTGAGCATCTCAAGCCTGGAAGTGTCATGGAATTTTTAAAACAGCAATTTCCAGGCCTGGAAAAGTTTTGGAAAATAAATAAACCCAGAAAGTAGAATTATGTTTAATCGGGTACTGAATTTTGGTGCGGGATTGCGCATAGGCTATATCGCATAGATTTACTCATTCCTGCAGCTTTTGACTTTAAAATGATGGATATCCACACATTTATTCATTAGCTTATAGCATGTAGGTTTGATAAGTAAGTAAATCCACACAGAATATCAGATCAAACTCAGGACTGTTAAGGGTCTTCTATTATTTGTGTGCACTCACAATATCAGCATACGTTGTGTGTTTTTTTTTTTTAAGCAAACAAACAGGATGTGCTTTCTGCCGTCTCGGTCTCTGTGAATATTTGAAGCCAGGGGTCATCAAACTTGGTCCTGGAGGGCCGGTGTCCTGCAGAGTTTAGCTCCAACCCCAATCAAACACACCTGAAGCAGCTAATCAAGGTCTTGCTTGGTATACGTGAAACTTCCAGGCAGGTGTGTTGAGGCAAGTTGGAGCTAAACTCTGCAGAACACCGGCCCTCCAGGACCAAGTTTGATGACCCCTGTTCTAGGCTATTTCCCTTGGCCCCGACACATTCATCACGTAATTACTTTCTGGGGTTTTGCGGCAAGCTTTATTGCGTGCACTTTAACGTGGAACTCTTCCAGCACTTGCTGCTGCTGCTGATGCTGGCAGGACACTTAACACCGTCTGTGAAAATTGTCCCGACGGCGTTAATAAGTTGGGGCCCGTCGGGCTCGGGCTGAAATGCAGGGCTCTAATTAGCGCAGCTTGTTGCGTTTAAGCAACAAAAAACACACAAAATGAAGTCAAAATGGCCATCCTGGCGAGTATCCTCATTAGCACTGTTGTTTTTTTCTTAAGTGAATGTAAACAGTTGCGATAGAGAAAAGTTTCCAAAAAGTTAAATAAATGCTAATATTCAGTGATGTGATATGTTCTCTGTGTGGAGCATAACGTCTGGCGCAGTTGCAGCTTGTACTTACTACTAAAACAAGAAGGCAAACAAGTAGTATTAATAGTCATTAATTTTAGTTAACATGCTATGATAATTTGAACAGATTTTTATTCTTATTGTAAAATAATGGAACATTAGGTCATGAATATTGTCTCAAAAGTCATGGAAAATTAATGTGTAGGAACCCTGGTAGAAAATGTGTGTATCCACCTGTCATGAGTTGGGATAAAGTATGCTTCCACTTAAGTAGAATAGCCCGTCTGGCCAGGATTGTAGTGAAAGCAGTAACTTTACGATCCTGGGCCGTCAAATCTGGTATAGGAGAAACCCCAAACAGGGCTAGAAATGGGTCAGGCTCAATATTAATGTTAAGAGCTTTTTTAAGCATCTCAAATAAATAGGACCAAAAGGTTACCAGCCTCGGACATGTCCAAAACATATGTAAATGATTGTCAGGTGAATGTTTGCAGCACTCCTGTCTGCTGGTGTTTGTGTAGCGTGTGTTTGAGCTCGTCTGTGTGGCGTCTCTCCGCAGCTGAACCGGCCAGACAGGCGCCGAGTAAGCGACGGAAGCGCAAGATGTCAGGCGGCAGCACCATGAGCGCCGGCGGCGGCTCCAATAACAACAGCAACAACAAGAAGAAGAGCCCAGCAAACAGTTTCCCGCTGTCCAGTCAGGTCCCGGTGAGTAACCAATCACATGTCATCTTACAGCATAAACACACGCAACAGCTTACTGAAGGAACAAAAGCCAGCCAGTCAAAACACATTTGAAATTTAAAAGTAGGAAATATCAGTTTACATTTCCAAACATTCATTTAGCCATTAATTGTAATAATCCAGTGAGATGTTTGAGATCTGATCATCATCAGTCTGTCTGGAGTGACGTGAAGAAACAGAACAAACTGAGACTAAATCCAGAAGAATATATCAAATATATGAAAAATTGTGTATATGTTTTTATATATCCAATTTTATATAATACATGAATTTACTTGAATGCGAATATATAAATAGAAATGCGTGTTTTTTTTTTTTTTTTTTTTTTTTATAATATGTGTGTGTGTGTGTGTGTGTGTGTGATTTATGTAATTTTATAATATATACACACTTTTTTTGTGCCAAAAACAGTCATAATATATGACCAATTTTTTTCCCTAAATGGTGTTTCTAATGCTAATGGTGTGTTTCGGTGTGCTCAGGATGTGATGGTGGTGGGCGAGCCCACGCTGATGGGCGGTGAGTTCGGGGACGAGGACGAGCGTCTGATCACGCGGCTGGAGAACACACAGTTTGACGCGGCCAACGGCATCGACGACGAGGACAGCTTTAACAACTCGCCCGCGCTGGGAGCCAACAGCCCCTGGAATAACAAGCCTCCGTCCAGCCAGGAGGGCAAGAACGACAACCCCACCTCACAGGCGTCTCAGTGAGACTCAGGGCGGGGCTGGGGGCGGGGCCAGGGAGCGTCAGGCATCCAATGGGAAGAAAGAGGTGCGGTCGACTCATTCATCTACCTGCAGTAGCTGGTCTTCCTGTCAGCAGAGGAAGTGAACCTGCAGGACCAGAGATGAGCGTCGCACCACAACAGAAACCGTTTACTCGACACAGGACAGTTTTTATTCACACACTCGTGGTTTTGTTGGTGATTTATGAGGAGCCTGTAGATAGTTCATATGTTTAAGTTAAGATGAAGCAGAGAAATCTGACCACGTAAAACGCCAACAAGACCAACAAATATCCAGCTCTGGTTTCACTCACAAGAAATGACGTTTTGCATGAGGAAAATATAATTTTTTTTTTTTTGAAAGATAATTTTAGTTTTAATACTGTTTTGTATGGAAGCTTGTTTCTGCCACTGAATAAAAATATAAAAAGGTAATTGGAACTTTCTACCTCACAATTCAGACTTTTCAGAATTATTTTTTTTTAATTCAGACTTTTTTTCTAGCAGTTGTGAGTTTTTATCTCATGATTCTGACTTTTCTCGCAATTGCGAATTATCTAAATTCTGACTTTTTTTTTTCTTGCAATTGCGACATTTTATCTCACGATTCTAACTTTTCTCACAATTGCAAATTTTTCTCAATTCTGACTTTTTTTTTTCTCAGAACTGTGACTTTGTCTCGCAAATGCAACTTTCTCTCACAATTGCGACTTATCTCACAATTCTGACTTTTTTCTCACAAATACGACTTTCTCTTACAATTCTGACTTCTCGCAATTGCAACTATTTCATTCAGATTTTTTTTTCTTGCAATTGCGACTTCTCACAATTGTTTTTTTTTTCTCAAAATTGGTGAGATAAACTCAAAATATGAACTAAAATTGTAAGAAAATATTATTTTTCCTCAGAATTGGACTTTATAACTTCCAACATCTCAATTCTGAGAAAAAAAGTTGCAATTACCTTTTTAATTTCTTAAGTAGCTTCCATAGTTTTGTTACTGTATTGCAATGAGAGAATTTTTTTAATTTTTTTTATGTGAATCAGCATAAATCAAAACACTACCGTTCCTATCCTCTTGTTTTGCATTACAGTAATGAGAATTTGCTGGGGAAAATGTTTAATCATCATTTCAATGCAAACAAACTAATGGTTCTAATAGTAGGCTAGATATTTTCTTTCAGCAAAATGTCATTTCTTATGTTTGGAGTAAAATATCAAACACAACAGATTAATTTGCAGTCTCACATCTTCCTCTGATTGCTGGAGGATGTTTAATATCACATGAAGAGCGTTTCAACTCAGACGCGTTTTGGAGAATTTTATCCATGTTTTATACCAGCCTCTATTTCCCTAGAATGTTTTATTTTATTATTTTGGTTTCTTTTTTTCTTTTTTTACTGATGTTGAAAGCTGCAAACCAAGGAGTAACAGAACCGTCGAGGTCCTTAAAGATTTCAAGCCTCAGATTCTATTGGTTTGTCTTATTTTTAAAGAGAGTCGTTTAGCGTGGGCTTTGATTGATTTCTGTGTACTTGTGCTTGTATATTTAAGGTAGTAGCAGAGTTCTGTATAACTGTATTGAGATGTATTCCTCCTTAGAGTTACATAAAGCCATTCTGATCTAATGTGTAAAAAAATGCAAAACGTGAAAGATGAAAACACACCAACCTCGTCTTTTCCCCTCTTGATTATTTTTTTAATTTGCATATACGACTGATGAATTGAAATCAAGGGCACGGTCTGTGTTTGTTGCCTGATTGTTTGAGTTTCTGCCACAGAAGACGCTTTAAGCAGACTTCAGTGTTTGTTTTCTATCAGTCTGTTTCTTCATCTTCTGTTCTTCACGTGTTTAAGGGAGACCAACTGTGATCAGCTAGTCATGTTTCATTAACATGTTAGTTGTTTTATTTCACCCACACACCCAATACTGCTGAAACTCAGATTTTTGTACTATTTGATGATTTTTTTCTCTCTCTACTTCTGACCAGCTGAATCGATCTGAATGAATTAAAGGTCTGCACTTGTAATTGAAACAAACTGGTGATCTTTTCCACCTTTAACCTTGTAGATGCCCCTGTTTGATATAACTTTGTTTTCTTAATTTCTGCCCTTGATTAAATTAATGTATGGAACCAATAAAATATGAATTTTCACTTTAAGGATTTCTGCTTCTGTGTGATTTATAGTTTTATATGTATATAATAATTATAATATGTATCCTATTTATGTATATTAATTTATATTTGTTTATATATGTTTTTAATTTATATTTAACATTTTAAATATTTATGTATTTAATGTTTTATATCTGTGTGTGTCTGGAAGGAGTTCAGTCATAAGTCGAAAATAACGTAATTCATATTGAATTAAGTAGTAAATAAATAATATAATTAGATATTAATTAATATTCATATGTATTGAAATGTGTATTATAACAGTATATAATAAAAGTATATATAAATATAAATGTGTGTATGTATATGTATATATATATATATATATATAGTCATTTATAAGTGTAAATATAAACATTTTAATATTGTAAATAAATACATTATAAATTTATATATTTTACATTGTGTGTGTGTGTGGAACTCGGTCATCGTCAGCTGAAAATAAATATTTTTAATAAAATATAATTATTAATAATATAAATATTAGAATATATAATGAATATACATACATTTATATAAATAATTACTTGTATATAATATTAAAAGTTTAATAGTAATAATTACATAGATCATTATGTTTATATATTTTTGTATTTATATACACATTTATAGATCTATGAAGACTTCAAAAATGTATTGAAGCAAGATATTTTAATCAACAACTAAAAGTTCATGCAAGTGACATCAGTGTCTCTAATTATTTATTTATTTATCCTGCTAATTTATTGTTGTAAAACTGTGGTATAATACAAAAGAAAGAAAAGAAACATGGTTACTACACTTTGTGTATTTTTTTTTCTTTGTTTTTTTTGTTTTTTTTTATAACTGTATTGCCTTAATGGTTTGATGTTTGGTGCTGTTAATAATAATAAAAATTAATTAATTAAAAAAATTAGAAAAAATGATTCGCGAACCTGCTCCGTAGCCCCGATCTGAATCAAATGATTCACGATACGGATCTGATTGGAGCGCTTCGAAACAGTGAATCATTTATATAAATCGCAGTGGTTTAACCGATTCTGAGTTTCTAAAAGCTCTGTTTCTCTCATCACTATACGTGCTTTTAACAATCATTACAACTGATGTCTAAATTGGAAAATGAATGGCTCTTTTGATCTGTTTTTCTTCTTCTAGTGAATCGCTTGAACTGAATGATGGAAGTCACGAGTTTGAATCAATCGGAGCGGTTCCAGTGTAAATGACTCACTCAGTTGATTCGGTTCGTCTGTTCTCGTCTTCAGTCATGTTTACACGACGCTGTCAGAACTACTACTGGCTCAGCTCGCTAGATTTATAACATTAACTGAAATAAGAGAAAAAAGTGTGATGTTTCCAAATAAAATCTCCATATTTCCATTCATAACATCCAAAGCAAATCTACTCCACATTGAGGCGAGGTGACCGGTTTACTGCTAACTAGTGAAACACTAATTAATATAACATTAAAATACATGTTCGATGGAAACATTGCTTTATGATGGAGTTTGTAGCTTAATTCACTAGATTTGAAATAGTTTGAGCTGCGGTTCAATAGAAATCAGCTGAAAGCATCCAGTCTCTCATAGCATTGAAGTCAATGTTCAGTTGTAATAAATATTTGAGAAATGATTGTTGTATGTGATTGTATTAGTCTATATAGAGTGAACACAAAACAGCAGAACAACATGCAGTTAAAGAGCTGAACTCTGCTTCAGCTCTTATATGTTCTTATTACACACATGTATTAGATGTTTTATTATGTCCCTAAAGACTAGTCATCACTATCTCAAATTTTTGTGGAGCAGTTCTGATCCTTCTGGAGGCTGTTGGTTCCAAACCCACAAGAAGCTTAAAGCTGATGTATTCTTGAAATCTGACTTTTCTGAAAAACCTATGGCACAAGTTTACATTATTAGTTTATTTTGTGCACTAGGCCTATTTGACAGGGTTGCTTTTGTGTATTGCATTATATCTGGTTTTTAATTCAGAACCTGAAATGCCCTTTTATATTTCATATAGTTCCGAAATAACATTTTACTCGCAACAATAACCCTATTCGTGTGTGAAAGGCTGAATTTAATCTTCAGATCGGTCCAGTGACATTTAAAATCGCCTCTGCAGGATTGAAACTGCTCAGAACATTCTCAAATGACATTTCTGTATCAGTCTGAATGAATATCATATAATATTGAAAGGGGATCTTTATGAGGAGGAATTGAAGTGCAACAGCTCGTGAAAATACGGCCAGATTTTACTGACATCTAGAGCTTCGACGCAAAACACATGTTTATTCTTTCAATTTTACTCTGATTATGCTTTAAAGCATTGAAATTGCGGTTAATTTGGATTTCGTTAGGACTGATTAGTCTTCACTGTGTCACGTGATAAGTGTTACTTTTCTCAGCGTTTAGTAAGATGATCCAATCACAACCATTGGTGTTGACTCGAGTCGAATTTGTATGCGATGCGGGGCTTCTCCATTTTTTTAAATGTCAGAATCCAGTTAAAAGTATGAAAAATTAAAATTTCCGGTGTCTTCAATTAGGAAAAACACATTCTACGAATTTAATGGAAAGAAATCTGCACTCGCAGTACGACGTCGACCGTGGAATTATGGGAGATGTAGTTTTTCAAAGGAGCCTCGTTCTAATTGGCCGGAGCGACTCACGTGACCTTCCTCCCGTCACACGTGGGGTAGATTCTTTCCTGTGGCGCGGAATCGACAGCAGTTCTCTCAGGACTTCAACAGGTCGATTTGAGAAAAATTGAGTTTTATTATCAAAACAAATGTTAGTAAGCGTGTATGTGGGACAGATATTAGAGTTTAAAGTCCGAGTTTAGCGTGTGAGTCGCGGGATGACGCAGAAACAGCCGTTAGAGGTTCGCTTCGTGGCTGATGAAGATGTTTTGGATCATATTGTAGAGAAACAGCAAGGTAACCTTTCTCTTCAGTTTTATATTAATAGCGTCATAAAATCGGTGTTTGTGTGTTTTAACAAAACTTTAAAGGCACTCATTTAACTTTGCTTTTACTGTCAAACTATTAATTATTATATAACCAGTCATTTCTCTAATACTATAGTACTAGTAACGTTACTATGGTGTCAGATGATAATATCATGGTAACGTTACATTTTATATATATATTTTATACACATACATATATTTCATTTATTGATCTGTTTGTTATAGGTAATTAATATATATTATACTTTATTAGTTATTTATTGATCTATTTTGTTTAGTTGTGTATTTTTATATGTATTAAATATTTTAATTTATATGCTTATTTAGTGCTGTCAAACGATTAATCGCGATTAAAACAAAATAAAGTTTTGTTTACATAATATATGTATGTGTACTGTGTATATTTATTATGCATATATAAATACAAACACATGCATGTATATATTTAAGAAAAATTATATATTTGTATATTGAATATATTTATATATAATATAAATTATATAAATATAAACATTTACATGTAAAAACATGTACGTATTTTCAAAATATATACTGCATGTTTGTGTATTTATATATATACATAATAAATATACACAGTACACACTCACATATATTATATAAACAAAAACTTATTTTGGATGCGATTAATCATTTGACAGCACTATTATTTATTGATGTATTTAACTTTATTTAGTTTATTAAAATGTGCTTTGTTCATTTTGTTTATTTGTTTTATATATATATATATATATATATATATATATATATATATATATATATATATATAATATTTAAAAATATAATATTTAAACATTTATTTTGCTTATGTGTTTATTTATTGCTTTGTATTTATTTATTGATTATTTTAGTTGATTAATGCATGTTGTACTTATTTATTCATATGTTTTTTTTAGCTTAAATGTGTTTTTATCTAGTTTATTAATATAGGCCTATATTATACTTTATTTGTGTTTTTATGATTACTGATAAAAATCTGATGTTTTGCATTGTGAATCTAGATATAAAAGCAGCTAATGGATCCGTACAGGTGCTGGTGACCCTAAAAACCCAGCAGAAATCCAGAAGATCTGAGGATGATGATGATGATGATGATGAAGAGGTGTTGAATGAGCAGAACTATGTGCACGCTCTGTGCACCGGATCACAAGGTGACCATTAACAGCCATAGATACTGACAGATAACGTACGGTTTTCACAGTATACTGATCGCTCAGTGTGAATCATGATGTTTTCGTTTGTGTTGTAATTCTAACTTCTCATTGGTTGTTTATTTCCCAGATGAGAGTGAAAATGGCACCGTCACTGCGGGATCCTCTGTCTTCTCTTTCCAGTCCATCAAACGGGGCAATAAAATGGCTCAGATGGGTGAATAAACACTTATCAACTGTTACATAGACTGCATTTCAGTTTGCATACACACTAAAAGTACTTATGTGACCCTGGAGCACAGAAGCAGTCATAAGCAGCACAGGTATATTTGTAGCAACAGCCAACGATACATTGTATGGGTCAAAATTATACATTTCTCTTTTATGCCAAAAATCATTAGGATATTAAGTAAAGATCATGTTCCATGAAGATATTTTGTAAATTTCTTACCGTAAATATATCAAAACTTCATTTTTGATTAGTAATATGCATTGCTAAGAACTTCATTTGGACAACTTTAAAGGCGATTTTCTCAATATTTGGATTTTTTTGCTCCCTCAGATTCCAGATTTTCAAATAGTTGTATCTCAGACAAATATTGTCCGATCCTAACAAACCATACATCAATGGAAAGCGCATTTATTCAGATGATGTATAAATTTCAATTTCAAAGAATTGACTCTTATGACTGGTTTTGTGGTCCAGGGTCACATATTTCTGAGTGTGTTGATCGTGATGTTAGTTTGTCGTGTGTCTGTGTAGCGTCTGAATTGGCTCGAACGCCTGGGAAGAACGTGACCTTCAGCACATCAGACACAAACGAGGAGTCGTCCAGCCCGACACGCGCCGCTAAAAGTCCGTCCTGATCCTGCGGTTTGTTTTCTTCTCTCAATCTCAGTTTAAAGACTATCTGACTCTGATTTTCTCTGTTTATCCACTACAGAATCAGCCAATCAGAACAAAACCCCTCAGAAGGTGAATTCATGTGTTTCTGTGCCAAGTATTATACATGTTTACATGTGGTTGTGTTTTACTCACATATATATATATACTTATGTCTAATCAGGGAAAGAAGGTGCAGTTCATCTCCACGACACCACACCGACTGCGCAAGAGACTGTCAGGTACATTTGCTTCATTTTTTTTAACAAAAAGAAGACAATATAATGACAGCAACACACCAATATAGCAAAAAAATAATAATTAATAGACTATATACCATACAACAATTCTTTTTTTCAAAAATGGATAAATACTAACAAAAATTAACAGAACAATAATTAAATAGGCAAATAAAGTTCTCTTTAAATTCTAAAATAAATGCACATAATTACATAAACATGCATTTACAAAGAAGTCTTCTAATTAACAAATCATTATTTGTGTAATTATTAACTTATACAAAATACAAATTATTAATAATTTATTAACATTAATTTAAAAATATATATTTAATACAGTAAAGTAAACAATTTCCACAAATCTATTTCCATAAATAAATCAATATTAACAAAATGTAAAAGAATAATAGCTGAATAGGCAAATAGAGTTTACTTTAATTTCCAGACATAAATTACCTAAACATAAATTTAGGCTTGCAAATAAAAGTATTATAATTAACAAATTAATATTTGTATAATTATCAAATTATAATAAATTATTAATATTAATGCAAAAATAATTTGATTTATGACCATGGAAAAAGTAAACAAAATGTAACTTTTCTTTTTCCAAAAATAAATAAATACTAACAAAATTTAAATAAGAGGCAAATAAAGTTCACTTCGAAAGAAAATTAAACAATTTAATTTATATTAACAAAAGAAACTCACAATTTTTTTTACATTTATTTAAAGTCATATTTTCTCTACTTATTAAATTTTTCTAACAAACAGTAATGTTTCTAATATGCAGGGAATTAGTAATGGTATATAATTGGTTAAAACAACTGTTTAAACTCAACATTACATGACATTCATAATTATATTTTACTACTGTAAGTTCTATTTATCTGTGGCTTTTTTGTTTTAACAGTGAAAGAGGATATTAAACAGAATATTTCTTTAGAATAACATGCACTAGTGAATCATTCCCAATAAGACCAGGAATATGAATTTGGAAATTAAATAAAGTTAATCTGATGTCATGAGTTTAAAGCAGGGGTCATCAAACTTGTTCCTGGAGGGCCGGTGTCCTGCAGAGTTCAGCTCCAACTTGCCTCAACACACCTATCTGGAAGTTTCAAGTATACCTAGTAATACCTTGATTAGCTGCTTCAGGTGTGTTTGATTAGGGTTGGAGATAAACTCTGCAGGACACCGGACCTCCAGGACAGAACTTGATGACGCCTGGTTTAAAGGTTTGTCTGCAGTGCATGAATTATGGATTTGTTTGTAAATGTGTGTATTTCCTGTAGAGCTGCCCCCTAATAGTCGACTAATCGTTGGTCAACTAAAATTTTATTAGTCGCAGAAAATAAAAATAAAAATCCACAGGCAAAGTCATGTTGGTCAGATAAGATAAGAATAATACATCTTTCGAATCTGTAAAGACTCAGTTTTTTTGTGCGCACTCACAATAACAACAAAACATTGCGCTTTTGTAAAATAATGAAAGCAAACGGGATGCGCTTTCTGCCGTCTCGGTCTCTGTGAAGTTGTGTGTGAAACTCCGTGAAATTCTCATTCAACGGAGGTCAGGCAGGAGAACAACATCTCCAAGTCACTAGTCACTGTGTCTAATAGCTGAGCTGCCACTAATATATCCGCACCTGTACAATCGCTCGTGGAGAGACTTTAAAGATTTAAAGCATTTAATTCTTAGAAAGAAATTGCAACGAAGCTTGGTGTCGACGACCTGGAGTTATGCAAAAAGTGACGTAGAGAAACATCAGATGCAAGTTTTCCAAAGCCATGAAAAGAATGAAAGGAAAGAGTAAAGATATAAAGGTAGCAAGTACCAAATACATGTTTCAAATAAATGTTACACCATACTGCTGCTGCTGCTGTTGTTCTTTCAATAAGCGAATTTAAAAGGTATATATCGGGGCTTTTATGCGTGCGCTTGAGCGCTTATTAGGCTATGTAAGCAATTGAAGTCTCATTATTATGATTTAAATTGTTTATTAATAAATGTGTGATTAGTCTAATGCTTAAAATGAACGACTACTAGTCGACCAGAAAAATCTTTAGTCGAGTGCAGACCTAATTTCCTGTTTCTCGTCATCCATGGCTCTTACAGATGTCCGTTTCATCTACTAATGTGTTTTTGTTGTAATTATCATGCAGCTCCGAACCTGCGTTCAGACAGCGAGAGCGATTTCTCCCCCTCGAACTCTGAGGATGATGATGATGCTGAAGAACACGACGGGAAGAGGGTAGACCAGCCCAAAACACCTAGTAAAAACACGTCCGCTGCTGCCCTCTATAAGACGCCCAGTAAGAAGAGCAAGAAAGCAGCAGAGGTGAGAGTCTCATCCTGACCTTTGACCTTCAGACCGTCTGGATGAGGGTCCAGATGAGTTTATGACTAACAAAACCTTCAGTTCAGAACCTGAATTAGTGTTTCTTGCACTTAAAACACCTTAGCAACCACCCTCAACACCCTAGCAACCTGTAAGTCAGTAAGTAATATAATAACAGTAACTGTAATAACTACTGTAATGTAACTATAAAGATTACAATAAATATTATGATAAATGTAATAACAAAAGCTCTAATGATAAAAATAATAATAAATGAATAACAATAATAAAAACGACAAACTATAATGACAAATGTAATGTTAACTATGATAAACGTAACTATATTGACAATTTTAGCGATAACTATCATATACTGACAAATGTAATGTTAACTATGATAAACATAGCTGTAATGATAAATGTAACAATAACTATGACAAGCGTAACTATTGACAAATTGAAAATTGAAACGTAACTATGACAATTTTAACGATAAACGTAGCCATAATGACGATTTTAACGATAACTATTATAAACGTAGCTATAATGACAAATTTAACAATAACTATGACAAATGTAACTATAATGGCAAACTGAAAGTTAGGGTTACTAGCAATTTCTGAGTGAAAATTGTTTCTCCACCAAATTTTTTTCAGTGTAGAATCACAGCAGCACTTTTTGCATTTCCATTGTTTTCAACTTCAGAAAATATCAAGTCTACTCTGAAAGTCTCTCTTGTTGTGGGATTGTTCTCCTACAGTCTGACCTGGTGGAAGAGTATTTTGAAGCTCACAGCAGCTCTAAGGTTCTCACGTCCGATCGGACCCTCCAGAAACTCCAGACGCCCAAACTGGACAGGGTCAGTGATCTTCATCTATCTGTGAATATGGGTTCTGTATGAGATCTAACGGAGGTGTTCAATTGTGTTTTATAGGAAACTCTGCTCAGCCTCTTGGGTACAAACCAGCCACGCTTCGCAGAGGAAATTAAAAAGCTCAATGCAAAACACGAGAAGAACTTCAACCAATGGATGCTGCAGCTGCAGTTGAGTGTGTGTGTGTGTGTGTGTGTGTGTGTGTGTGTGTGTGTGAGGATGATGAAGATGCACATATTCATCTTGTGTATCTCTGTTCGTGAATATTTCAGCATGGGCTTTAACATCTTGATCTACGGTTTGGGCTCCAAGAAGCTCTTGCTGGAGAAGTTCCGCACATCCATGCTGTCCGACTACGATCATGTGGTGGTCAACGGCTTCTTCCCCAGTATGACCCTCAAATCGGTTCGTTCCCTGCTTCTGTGTTTCTCTCACGCACACTCGAATCCTCTTTCATCGTGAATGACTTTATTGTGCAACAAAAAATGTGTTTTGCACAACCTTCATGCTGCTTTTTTCATACAGTGAAAGCATCATGTGACATCATGACTGTGATATCGACTAATATAACAAAGTCCCGTTCATAGCACGAACTATAACTAAAACTATAAATAAAATACCTTTACAACAACTACAAAGGCAAATGTAATGATAACTGTAATGGTAACTTTAACAATAAGGATAACGATAATTGTAACAGTAGCTATAACAAAAAATAACACAAAACAATAACAAAAAAAACAGTCAAAACTATAACATTAAATATAACTAACTATAAATATGATAACTGTAAACGCTATCTATAACAATAAATATAAAAACAACTAACGATAACTATAGCAATGACTAAATATAAAGATAACTCTAACTATAACAATAACGGTAATAACCATAACAAAAAATATAGTGATAACTGTAACAATAAATATCACTATAAAAATAATAACTGTAATGCTAACAATAATGATAAATATAGAGATAACTAAAATGATGATAACTGTAAAATAAAAATATAGTGATATCTGTAACTATAAATGTAACTGTAACGATAAATATTGTAATTGTAACCAACAATAACTAGCAACTATAATAACTAAATATAATGCTAAATATCATAACTATAACAATATCATAATAACTAACTATAACGTTAACTAGCAACTATATAATAACTATCATGATAACTGCAACTATATCATAACTAATTATAACGATAACTAGCAACTATATAATAACTATCATAACTGCAACTATAACAATATCATAACTAATTATAACGATAACTAGCAACAATATAATAACTATCATGATAACTGCAACTATAACAATATCATAAACTATAACGTTAACTAGGAACTATATAATAACGACCATGATAACTGCAATTATAACAATATCATAATAACTAACTATAACGATAACTAGCAACTATATAATAACTATCATGATAACTGCAACTATAACAATATCATAATAAACTATAACGATAACTAGCAACTATATAATAACTATCATGATAACTGCAACTATAACAATATCATAACTAACTATAACGATAACTAGCAACTATATAATAATAATAATAATAATAAACTTTATTTTCTATAGCGCTTTTAAATGGAGATCTCAAAGCGCTTTACAACAACAAATAAAACCATACACAATAACAATCAAAAACACGACAAATAAAAACAAAAAATTTTTTTTTTTTAATTAAAAGCTACCCTAAAAAAATGAGTTTTAAGACGAGATTTAAAAGTGCTAAGATTTTTAGCTTGCCTTATCTCAATCGGTAAAAAATTCCACAGTTTTGGAGCTAATGATGAAAAAGCCCTATCGCCCATCAATCTTAAACGGGTTAAAGGAACGTTAGAAGACCAGTTTCAGAAGAACGAAGGTCACGTGTTGGAATATAAGGAATTAAAAGCTCAGACAAATATTGAGGTGCCAACCCATGTAAAGCCTTGTAAGTAAGCATCAGAATTTTAAAATCAACCCTAAAACTAACAGGAAGCCAATGCAAAGACTCCAAGACTGGTGTAATATGATCTCTCATCCTAGTTCTAGTAAGGATTCTAGCAGCCGAGTTTTGCACGACCTGCAATTTGTTTAGGGTAGCTTTTGACGCCCAGCCAACAAGGCATTACAATAATCGATCCGAGTAAACACAAAAGTGTTAATCAACCTCTCAGCAACAGGAAAAGACAGCATTGGACGTAGTCTGGCAATATTTCTAAGATGAAAAAAGATGTTTTAACAGTGCTTTGAACATGAGGTTCAAAAGTTAAATTGAGTCGAAAATAACCCCAAATTCTTTAGTTTTGTTTTAAACTCCATAATTGAACCATCAACGGACAAAGTAATCGACCCAGCTTTACGTAATTGGTGAGGTGAACCAATGAGCATAACCTCAGTTTTTCACTGTTAAGACAAAGAAAATTTTGTGACATCCATTCTTTTATCCTAGAAATACAAGTGGAAAGAAAATCAACAGACACAAAATCGTTAGGTTTAGTGTGCATATAAATCTGAGTATCATCTGCATAAAGGTGAAATTTTAGACCAAGAGATCTCAAAAGCTGACCAAGTGTAAAAATATAGATGTTAAAAAGCAAGGGGCCCAAAATTGATCCCTGAGGAACTCCAGATTGCACAACACCAATTTTAGACCTAAATCCACCCATGGCAACAAATTGCTTACGATCAGAGAGGTAGGACTTAAACCAATTAAGTGCAATACCAGAGACCCCAAAGACAGTTTCTAAACGAGTAATTAAAACCGAATGATCTACAGTGTCAAAAGCGGCACTGAGATCAAGCAGGATCAAGATCGAAAGATAACCAGAATCTGCAGCAATTAACAAATCATTAGTAACCTTGACCAGTGCTGTTTCAGTACTATAAAATTTATGGAAGCCAGATTGTAAAGGTTCAAAAGATTGTTTTCAGTCAAATGAGAAATTAACTGAGAAGCAACCACTCGCTCCAGAATTTTAGCAAGAAAAGGAAGATTAGATATTGGACGAAAATGTAAAGGTTTACACAGTCAATATTTGTCTTCTTTGGTACTGGGGTAACTGCAGCAATTTTAAAACTTGGCGGGACAACCCCAGTACACAAAGAATCATTTATAATGCTCAAAACAACAGGACACAAGGAAGCAAAACATGACTGAAACAGACTAGTAGGTATGGGGTCAAGCAAAGAAGTGACTGGCTTCATTTGAGAAACCTCCTTTTGAAGAGAATATGAATCAAGTGTACAAAAATTTGAAAAACAGTACCGAATACGAAACCAAGAGGGCGACAATAAAATAGAGGCACAAATACCCTTGCGTACATTATCAATCTTGGTAGCAAGAGAGTCAAGAAACTTATTACAAAGATGAGTTGAAGCAGTAACATGTAAAGAACTATTACACTTCAGCAATCTGTTAATACAGTTAAACAGTTGTCTCGGGTTTCTCTGGTTGTCATCAATCATCTTAGAAAAATAATCCGATCTAACAGAAACCATTCTAAGCTTATACTCTTGTAAACAATCTTTCCAAGCTTCATAATTAACAGTCAAACCAGAAAGACGCCACTTCCGCTCCATTTTACGACAAGATGTTTTCATCATACGCAAGTCATCATTATACCAAGGAGCAGGACGCACAAAAGAAACAGAACGTGACTTTTGAGGAGCAAAAGTATCAAGGCCAGACAGGAGAACAGAATTTAACATGGAAACCTTTGTCTCTAATGGATCAGACAAAGAAAAACTACTTAATGAGGAATCAATAAAAACAGAAAAATCAGAAAGCTCAATTGATCTCCATTTCCGATATGTCATAATACGAGACGAGGAAATATTAACACCAGGTAAATACAGATCAAAAAAGATTGCCAGATGATCAGACAATCCCAAATCAACAGTAGACAACTGAGACACAAGAGAACCACTTGAAATCACCAGGTCTAAAATATGTCCTTTGTTATGTGTAAAACAGTCAACAAACTGATTCAAGTCAAAGCACTCCAGTAGAGACAAAAAGTCTTTTGTTAATGCAGAATCTTTTTTGTCCATGTGGATGTTAAAATCCCCCTGAATAAGAGTTCTCTCAAATTTGAGGCACAAATAGGACAACAGCTCAGCAAATTCAGGTAAAAAGTCTTTGTTTGCCTTAGGAGGCCGGTAGACTGTAGCTATAGCAGTAGGAGAAGACTCAGAAGTAGTCAAAACGAGGCATTCAAATGAATTAAACAAAGGAGAAGCTACGGGACTTAAACTGTATTGTTGATTATACAACACAATGATACCCCCACCTCTACCAGAGGATCGCGGAGATCAAATAACCCGTAGCCAGCAGGAGTAAGTTCGTTAAAAGCAGACCATCCGACTGCTTGTGCCATGTTTCAACCAGACATAGAATGTCCAGTTTTCTTTCCACAATAATGTCAGATAAAGTCACAGCTTTTATAATAACTATCATGATAACTGCAACTATAACAATATCATAACTAACTATAACGATAACTAGCAACTATATAATAACTATCATGATAACTGCAACTATGTCATAACTAACAATTTTCAGGGAAAATTTATTTTAAGAAGCTTCCCAATGGAAATCGGCAAGTCATTTCTGTCTCTACGTTACATGGTCGCGCTCTCTGTATCGCGCACAGCGGAGTTCCGCCCGGTTCGCGCACACACACACACACACACACACACACACACAAACAAACGTGGCGCACACAAGTGAGCACACCCCACCCTATTTGTAAATATTAAGCAAAACGTCTATTTAAATATGACTTCTGTGTGTCTCTGTGTTAATGTATGGCGCAGACGCCGGGTTTGTTCACTACTCATACAGAAGACCGCGTGACGCTTATGGCGATATTAACGCCTGTCGTTTCACTAAATGAGGACATAAATACATGAACAACATCTCCAGAACTGCTCTGAGAGTCACTTCATGAGCATTCGGCGTTTCATTTGAGAAAAACTATCCTCACGGCAACCCGTCAAAATAAAAGTTCGGTTTCACTTGAAGACATTGGGCAGAACGTAATAGGCTACTACTACTAAAACTATTAAAACCTTATCTTTAAGGAATAATCATACAATGTCTTCGATGTTATTATCAATATTAAATTCTTGATGACTGCTAGTTGTTTACTTATCTACTTGGCAGAATTCAAATGAGCCATTTTAATCTAGATTAATTCCAAGATTACGGTTAGATTAATCTAGATTAAAAAAATTAATCTATGCCCACCACTAATCATAACTAACTATAACGATAACTAGCAACTATATAATAACTATAACAATATCACAATGACTACAGTGATAAATGTCATGATAACTGCAACTATAATTCTAACTATATAATAACTCTAACGATAACTCTGTAAGCAGCCTAACCTCATCAGCATCTGATAGCGTTCCTTGATAACAGCTTTGATCAGATTGACATCGTGTGAATCCTGCTGTGATCCGACAGATCCTGAATTCTCTCACCTGCGACGTGTTCGGACACGAGGGAACTTTCCGTAATCCTGCAGAGCAGATCGACTTCATCATCAAAGCTCTCAGAGAAGGTAAGGCTGGCGTGTAAGTAGGGATGGGTGATATCTTATTGTTTGCGAATTCTCCCCACGATAAGAATTAGTGCAGCAATAACGATAAAGCCTAGTTGTTGACATATTTCTGTGTGCGACCGTGTGGAGCGACATGGCGGAAGGCGGATGTGAAATTGAGGAGTTTACCGCTAAAGAATGAGCTCCTTCTAGAGTCTGGATCTGGTTTGGTCAGGATTGTACAGTGCGACAAAAATCGGTCTGAGCCTTGAATAAATGTAGTACAGTAGCGCAGTTTTGCTTGTGTATGAGCCTGTTTACAAACCTGGTGTCCTACAAAGATATCATTTATTTACATGCTTTGTCGATTAGAATTGCATTATAAATACTTTATCCTCATAAAAATACCCAAGATTGCTTGAAGAACACAGATAAACCTTAAATTGTCGCAATCGTGTGTTTATTGTCTTCAAGTTTCCTCAGTTAAAATGTCTCTGTCTGCGTTTTATTCAGCGATAACTTGGATGCCTTTGTCCATTTTAGGGATTTCCTGGAGCGTGGTCAGTGCTATTACTTCTGCGATGCATGTGTGGCGTTTCTGCGCAAGAGCGCCCTCTGGCTTCCAGTATGAACAGAGGAGGACAGTAGTGAAGTATTTTTACTTTACTCAAGTACATTTAAAAAAGTATCTGTACTTTATTAGTGTTTTTCTTTGGGAATCTTTTACTTCACTACATTCCAAAGCATAATGTCGTACTTTTTACTGCACTACATTTCATAAATAAAAGTAGTTTTTTTTACCTTTAATACTTTAAGAACATTAAAAATGTAGTACTTTCTTGTACTCAAGTAAAACTTTGAATAAAAGTAAGAGTACTAGAGCAATATTATGCTTTAGAATGTTGTGAAGTAAAAGTTTTCTAAAGAAAAACACTGAAAAGTACAGACACTTGAAAAAGAAGTACTTTTAAAGCAGAGTAAAAATACTTCACTAGTGTCTGCCTCGGAGTATGAATTAAATAGTCATTACGTGTAAAACTTTGATTTACTTTTACCTGAATAAAAGCAAGAAAGTACTAGATTTCTAATGTAATTAACTATTAAATGATATTTAATATGAAACACAGTGCAGTAAAAATACAATATTATGCTTTGGAATGTTGTGAAGTAAAGTTTTCTAAAGAAAAACTGATAAAGTACAGACACTTGAAAAATGTACTTTTAAAGCAGAGTAAAAATACTTCACTACGTCCGCCTACATTATGTGTGTACTCAGTAATGCTCACAACACCAGGGTAAAAATAGGAAAGATAATCAGCCTTTTCTCTATTAAAAAATAAATAAAAAAAATAGATTTTTTTTTTTGTCTCTTAGTGGATGCATAAGATTCCCTGTAATTATTGTGATGGATTTTTCAGTCCGTATCGCCCATCCCTAGCTGAAAGTTGCGTGTTTGTCTTCCAGACCCGAGCAATCACGTCTTCCTGGTCATCAATAACATCGACGGGCCCATGCTGAGGAGCGACAGGAACCAGCAGGCACTGGGGCAGCTGGCAGCGCTTCCCAACATGCACCTGCTGGCCTCCATCGACCACATCAACGCTACACTCAGTCAGTCTCACGCTTCAGCTTTAGGTGGTGCTGATCACTGGTATTATGGGCTTGTAATGTTCTCCTGGTCTGTGTTTGCTCAGTCTGGGATCAAGCGAAGATGAGCATGTTCAACTGGCTGTGGTACGAAACCACCACATACCTGCAGTACACTGAAGAAACGTCATACGAGAACTCCCTGCTGGTGCAGCAGACCGGAGCGCTGGCCCTCAGCTCACTCACACACGTGCTGCGCAGCCTCACACCCAACGCCAGGTAACACACACACACACACACACACACACACAAACAGACTCGCACACTGCCACCATCTATCTGGTGGTTCTTAAAAAGTACTAAATCGGTCATTAATTGAATAAAGTGGAGTCCAAAATCAGAACCAGGGGCCTCATATGTGACCCTGGAGTACAAAACCAGTCATAAGGGTCATTTTTTTAAAAATTGAGATTTATGCATCATATGAATAAATAATCTTTCCATTGATGTATGGTTTGTTAGGATCGGACAATATTTGTCTGAGATACAACTATTTGAAAATCTGGAATCTGAGGGAGCAAAAAAATCTAAATATTGAGAAAATCACCTTTAAAGTTGTTCAAATGAAGTTCTTAGCAATGCATATTACTAATCAAAAATGAAGTTTTGATATATTTACGGTAGGACATTTATAAAATATCTTCATGGAACATGATCTTTACTTAATATCCTAATGATTTTTGGCATAAAAGAAAAATCAACAATTTTGACTCATACAATGTATTGTTGGCTATTGCTACAAATATACCTGTGCTGCTTATGACTGCTTCTGTGCTGCAGGGTCACATATATAAGATGCACATGCAATTGGATTTGATCCTAAATTCCATTAATTCATCATGCATCAAAAGTGAGGAACAAATCTGGATTTATAAAGGCAGGAACTGACACGAAAATGTTCTTATTCTTAAGTATTATAACCCAAATAAAATAAATAGATCAGTAAATTATATATGTTTATGTGTGTGTGTGTGTGTGTGTGTGTGTGTGTGATTTGCAGGGGAATCTTCAGATTACTGGCAGAGTTTCAGCTGGAGAACAAGGACAATCCTGCATATACGGGTAAACCATGCACCGCTGCCTCTCAATGCGTTTACAATGAAGCCTCTGCATATTAAAATGGATGATTGTTGTTTGTTCAGGACTGTCTTTCCAGGATTTCTACCAGCGCTGTCGCGAGTCGTTCCTGGTGAACAGTGACATCACGCTGCGCACGCAGCTCACCGAGTTCAGAGACCATAAACTCATCCGCACCAAGAAGGTCAGAACTCGCCTGAACTCACTTCACATGAGCAGAATCACAGAGGGATGTAACGATATCAAAATCTCACCATACGATAATAACAATGACAGTAATAACGATATATAGTAAAACAGCTGCACTGTAAAATAAACGAAAATGAATATTTCATAGGTATATTATTTCTGCTTTACGCTACTGAAGGGAAATACAATACTTCTTCCTAATTTCTGCACTTGAAAGAGATATGTTGAGTTTGGACTGCATTTAAGCCGCTCGCTGTCAGTAATTCAAGCTGCGCTTTAAGCTTTTATTTTGAAGGAAACTCCAGCTTCAGTGAAAACCGGCAGAAAAACACGTCTCGCTACAAATCTAGTGAAACGCTGTAATCATCTGCCGCTGAAATAAAGCAGAACTGGTGACGCGCGCTAAACTCACAGAACGTGTAATAAAGGAGTCGACTGCATTCATTCAGTGTGAACGGAGCCGTTCTGAGACGCGGAAAACACCGGATCACCAGCTGATCGTCTGAACCAAGCAGCTTCGCTTTAAAACAGACTTGATGAAGAATATTGTGCTTTCGCTTTGAGTTCCTTTCACAGATACTGCGCCAAAGCATCATGACCCAAAACACAACTTTACACACCTTTCATGTTAGAATAAGACGTTTAAATATATTTTAAAAACTACACGACCTGTCGTTTCATATCGTCATGTGACCGCGATAACGTCAAGACAGTTATGCTATTGCGATATCACGATACTGATAATATCATTACATCTCTAAGAATTACTGAAGTGATGATTTACGCAGCGTTGTGTGTGTGTCAGGGCGCTGATGGAGTGGAGTATCTGCTGATTCCGGTGGATAACGGCACTTTGACCGACTTCCTGGAGAAAAACGATGTGGAGTGAAACCAGGAAAACCTCACTGCTGTCCACAGCTCAGTAAATGTGTTTAGATGATTAGCACTTAATCTTTCTGATAAAGAACTTGCCAACATTGTATGTTCATGTTCAAGGAAACGTGGCAGGTTTGACTGAAGGAGAGAGAGTTTGTGTGGTTGCAGGGTTAAACGGCACTTAAAGGAACAGTACACACAAAAATGTTAGATGTTAACTGATGGAGTGGCGTGTATTATTGTGATGTTTTTATCAGACTCTCGTTCTGACGGCACCCATTCACTGCAAAGCATCCATTGCTGAGACACATTTCTACAAACCTGATGAAGAAACACACTCATCCTGATCTTTCAGCACAATGTCATTTTTGGGTGTACTGTTCCTTTAATTCCTGTTTCTGCAGCTCATTGGTGTACAGTATTCTTTAAGTGTTGTAGGATCACTATGTGAACAATAAATATTCTTATGCATCTGAGTTTATTTACATAGAAAAATACATTCTTATATATTATCTGAACCCAACAGAACATCGTCGCACTTCATTGAGATCATTACAAAGCAAAACACTTCCTCCGAAACAGGAGAACGTCTTAATTTGAACAGGGAAAGGCAACTTGGTAACGATCACGAGTGAGGCGTTTAGATGTGAACGTGACAGATTCACTGGTTTTGTCCTGATCTGAGGACCGCGGTGATGTGTGTTAATGTTAATATCTGAGACGGAGCGCTGGCTGCTGGTTTAAGCGTGTCGTCAGTGTTTTCCGCTGATGTTCACGAGCAGATGGGAGATTTCTCTCGCTCTCTCCGTCGACTGCGTGATCTGAGTTTGCTCTCGGTGACCGACTGAATGATTTTTAGCTCCTCGACGTCCAGATCCTTCAGCAGCAGGAGAACGGCCTCCAGCGTGTGACTCTAGAAACGAGACGGGTTACAAACACCAGTCAAACGTTTCTGAACAGTGAGATTTCTAATGTTTTTAAAGAAGTCTCTTCTGCTCACCGAGCCTGCATTTATTTGATCCAGAAGTACAGCAAAAACAGTAATATTGTGAAATATTTTTACTGTTTAAAATAACTGTTTTCTATGTGAATATGTGTTAAACTGTAATTTATTTCTGTGATGCGCAGCTGTATTTTCAGCATCATTACTGCAGTCTTCAGTGTCACATGATCTTCAGAAATCATTCTAATATACTGATTTGCTGCTTAATAAACATTTATTATTATTATTATGTTGAAAACAGCCGAGTAGAATTTTTTCAGGATTCACAGATGAATAGAAAGTTCAGAAGAACAGAATTGATCTGAAATAGGAATCTTTTGTAACATTATAAATGTTTTTATCTTCACTTTTGATCAATTTAAAGCATCTTTGCTAAATAAAAGTATTAATTTCTTATAGAAAAAAGAAAGTTATACTGACTCCAAGCTTTTGAATGGTATCGTGTATAATGTTACAAAAGCTTTTTATTTCAGATAAATGCTCATCTTTGGTTCTCTTTCAAACATTCGTTCGGTATCTCGCTATGGGAATCGCCTCGGGCGTGACCAATCCTGGAAGCACCAATTACACCACGTCTGTCGGTTGACTGACCAATCACGACAGTGATGAGGGAGTCCCGCCTCCCCAATATATACCGCTGCATAACGGTCCCTACCTCATTCTCGTTCTCTTCCCGTGAAGATCCTTTTGGAAGCTATCCTCAGCAGATTTTTTAGGTACGTCACCGAACGTAGCTGCTTTTTGGTTGGGAAATACTCTCTGTTAAAGTGAATATTTGTCTTTCTGCTGCTTTTTGTGGTGGGGACCAGCGCGTCAGGGCGGGTTCTCATTTCTTTATCGAGCAGTTGTAGCTCTTTTTCTTTTTCTAATTATCGAGAGGCACGTTGTGGTGATCTCGTTAATTTCTCTGTGTTCGCATCTCTGTTATGGCGACTGCTAGCCCATCCAGCAGCACAGCGAAAGGGAAAGATCCCTCTCGTCCATGTGCATGCGGGTCTATGATCTCGTCTAAAGACTCTCACCCTTTGTGCATAGCGTGTTTGGGAGTTAGACATGCACAGGCTGTGCTCGCTAATCCCGAGTGCTGCCCGCACTGCTCTCAGTTCCCGTTAAGGGAAAGGGGACCAGAGTCTTTCCGCGCCTCCCGCGGAAATGAACGGCGGTGCTCCGCGGGCCCAGTGCAGCTGGGGAGAGTTGATGGACGAGTTTTCTCCGGAACTTCCTCCCCTCTTTGAATCAAACCTTTTGGCAGGGGACAAAGAGGAGGAGGATGAAGATGATCCGGCGATTGCTCGTCTCTTAGAGGAGGATTTAGAGGACGATGAAGAGGATGCTATCCTCCCTCCTAATCTTTCTTCCAGGCCTGGCAGTGCGATGGGTGAGTCCCCCTCCCCCATGCCAGGGGAACTGGACCTTATTGAAATGTGTAGAAGAGCAGCTGCTAAACTCTCTATCGACTGGCCATCTCAGCAAGAGGGCCAGGGTGCAGAGAGGGATTTATATGATGGGAAGAGGCTGCCATCACGCACTTCCCCAGTCAAGCAGCTGGTACCAGCCGTCCCAGCATGTGTCACAGAGATGCGGCGCTTCTGGGACAAACCCTTCTCACATAGGGTTCCTGTTAAAGGTTTTTCTAGGCTGGACGTTCATAATATGGAGGAGTTGGGGATGTCCAACCCACCTCCAGTCGAAGTGTCGGTGGCAAGTCACCTACACCCCAATCGACGGGCAGCCCTATCCTCCTCCTCTCCTTCTCTGCCAGGACGGACAGAGGCTGTCTGCTTCTCTTTTCAAAAATTTACCGCTCCTCTGCCCTGGCTGTCAGAGCCCTAAATGCCACCTCACTGCTCACAGCATACCAAGCTGAGCTCATGGAGGAGATGAGGAGGCAGATTGATGCTGGGTCACCCGATTCAGCTTTGTGGGAAGAGAGCTGCGTCATTGCAGATCTCAACCTGCGCTCATCAAGGGGAGCAGTCCAGAGCTGCGGCCGCAGCATGGGCCTGGCCGTGGTGGGTGAAAGAGCCCTGTGGTTGGGTCTGACGGGCTTATCAGAGAGGGAGAAGGCAGAGTTTCTTGATGCCCCAGTGGAGCCAAAAGCCCTTTTCGGGACTGCAGTGACGAAGATGCGTCAGCAGTGCGACTTGCGCAAGAAGGATGGGGAAGCTTTTGAAACTTGCCTTCCCAGGAAGCCGACTGCTCGGCCAAACCAACCCATGCCTCCAGGGTTTGCCTCTGCTTCCAGGGGGGGTCAGTCAGGGTACAGACTCCCTAGGCCCCCCCCACCTCAGCAGCCAATGCAGGTGGAGGGGCACCCAAAACAGCCCCAGTCTAGAGGCAAGGCCTCGTTTGCGGCAGCAGCGGCTAAGCATCGCCCAACTAACCCTCAGGGAGGGAAAAAGCGGCGGGCGACCTAACCTGTGGTCTGGTTTTGGGTCAAGAGAGGGGTTACAGCACTCACGGAGTCTCTGTAGCACCCCTCTGCACAGCGCAGGAGTCTTGTTCCCCCCCTCCAGCAAAGAAGCTTCAGGGGGTGTTTCAAGAAAAATGTTCAAAGGGAAGTTCTCTTGTTGGAGTGTTGGCACCAGTTCATCCAGTGCCCCACATGTTGGTTCCATCCTCTCCACCCGCGGGGTTATGCAAGAGAGAGGACGGAAGTTTACACAAGTGTTCCTATTTGAAAGAAATAAAGATGTTTCCTGTGCATCCAGGCAGTGGGCCAAGGGCACAGATTTGTGTGAAAATGAAAACAAAAATACACACAAATACATCCAAATCAGAGCGGAACCTCAACAAACACCTCAGAAAGTACAAGTTCAAAATGCTCACAGTAAAAACATTATACAATGTTATTCGTCCCAGAGACTGGTTTACATCAGTAGATCTGAAGGACGCTTACTTTCACATAAGCATTTATCCGGCGCACAGAAAATTCCTCAGGTTTGCCTATCAGGACACAGCCTACGAATTTTTACGAAATGCATCGAGGCAGCTCTAGCACCACTGAGAATAGCGGGTCTCAGAGTGTCAGCTTATTTGGACGATCTCCTCCTCTCTGCTCCGTCACGGCGGCAGGCGGAGATAGATACGAATCTGCTTGTGTCTCATTTAAAAGGCTTAGGCTTCAAGATAAACGAGACAAAAAGCTGCTTAGTGCCCACGCAGTAAGCACTCAGACCGGTATCAGGCGTTTCTATCAGAGGAACGCATCAGGTCAATTCGCGGTTGTCTCTCTCTTTTCCAGAGGGGGAAAAAAGTCCCATTCAGACTATGTCTACGTCTTCTAGGTCTGATGGCCTCGGCAGTGTCTGTCATCCCGTTGGGACTGTTGCGAATGAGAGTGTTTCAGTGCTGGGTAGCGGCACAGCGCTTATGTCCAAAGCGCTTATGTCACATTGCTTGCGCGCGCTCCGCTGCTGGAGAGATCGAGCTTTCCTCGAATCAGGGACTCCACTGGGAGCTATTTCTCTGAGAAAGGTGGTAACGACGGATGCGTCGCTCACAGGTTGGGGTGCAGTGTGCGAGGGCAGAATAGCCAAAGGGAAATGGCCCGTCTCGCTACAGAACGCACATATAAACTTCCTGGAACTGATTCCTACGGAATCACCACGTTTTGGTCAGATCGGACAACACAACGGCGGTGGCATATATAAATCGTTAAGGGGGAACACGTTCTCCCCAGCTTCACAGTCTAGCACGGCTTCATTGTTTGTGCCCTCTCCGTGCGTTGTGTCATTACGTGGACAGGACGAAGGGATTAAGGAGTAATAATCAGTTATTTGTTTCATGGGCTGACTCTCATAAGGGTAAGCCTATTTCTCGTGAGCGCCTGTCCCACTGGCTGGTGGAAGCTATTATTATGAGTTATAATAGCATGGGTCTAAGTCCTCCAGAGGGGCTGAGGGCTCATAGTGCCCGTGGGTTAGCCACCTCGTGGACGTTGTTTAAGGGCGTTTCAATTCAGGACATTTGTGCGGCGGCGAGTTGGGCTTCGCCACACACTTTTGTCAGATTTTATAGGATGGATGTTACAGAGCCTTCGTTGGCTCATTCCGTCCTAAGTGTGTAAAAAAAAATACAAATAAAACACTCGTACAGAGGTTGTTTTTATTTCACATGTCTCCATCCTATTCTGTGAATAATACATGGAGTTTTTGTGTTAAGTCATGACACATTACTGAGTTGGTTGGCATACCTGCTTCGGACAGCATATCTGCAATACGGGAGTTGTCTATATTCCATAGTGAGATACCGAACGAATGTTTGAAAGAGAACTTTAGGTTACTCACGTAACCCAGGTTCTCTGATAACATGAGTGAGGTATCTCACCACACTTCCCTCCTTGCAGTAGCACGGGGAAGAGATATGCTGAGAATGAGGTAGGGACCGTTATGCAGCGGTATATATTGGGGAGGCGGGACTCCCTCATCACTGTTGTGATTGGTCAGTCAACCGACAGACGTGGTGTAATTGGTGCTTCCAGGATTGGTCACGCCCGAGGCGATTCCCATAGCGAGATACCTCACTCATGTTATCAGAGAACCGGGGTTACGTGAGTAACCTAAAGATCTTTCTATTCATCAAAGAATCCTGAAAAAAAATGTATTCGACTGTTTTCAACATTGATAATAATAATAAATAACTGTTGAGCAGCAAATCAGCATATTAGAATGATTTCTGAAGATCATGTGACACTGAAGACTGCAGTAATGATGCTGAAAATACAGCTGCGCATCACAGAAATAAATTACAGTTTAACACATATTCACATAGAAAGCAGTTATTTTAAATAGTAAAAATATTTCACAATTTTACTGCTTTTGCTGTATTTTGGATCAAATTAATGCAGGTTTGTTGAGCAGAAGAGACTTGTTTAAAAACATTCAGAATCTCACTGTTCAGAAACGTTGGACTGGTGTACATGAGCTGCGGTTCAGTAAGCGGATGTGTCTCAGTGTTTGTTCGCTCGTACCTTCCTCCTCGGCGCGTCTCCGGTCTCTCGCGGGGATGACAGCGATGGAAACTTGTCTCTGGGCAGCAGCTTCATTCCCAGCTGAGCTCGAATCTTGCTGCACAAACACAAACACGAGCTCAGTTCAGATCCGCAGATCAAACCGCAGAAACTAAGGCAGATCTTACTTGGTTTCCTCCATGCTGTAGTTCAGAGGATCCGTCTCAGAGTCCGCTTCTGTCAGGCCATTGGTTGAGCTGGTGGGGGCGGGGCCTGGAGGGGAAACAAGCTCCTCCCCTTCTTTCAGTGCTTGTGTAAGCTCCTCCTCTGTAACCACTGACAGAACAAACTCATGAATATTCATATCTTTAAGCTACTCATAAGGTATTGCATGACAGCACATTAAAAGTTTAAAATATGGGAGTTAAACGCTGATAAACTGATACCTGTGGGTCACCTGATCAGTGTTTGCAGGAATTATTCCAATTAGTTATATTAGTGCTGTCAAACGAGTAATCACATCCAAAATAAAAGTTTTTGTTTACATAATATATATATGTGTGTACTGTGTATATTTATTATGTATATATAAATATCAGGGTTCCCACGCTTCTTGAAAGTACTTGAATTTCAGACATATGGATTCAAGGCCTGGAAAGTACTTGAAAACAAACATAGGTCCTTGAAAGTGCTTGAATTAAATTTGAAATACATTTTGTTTATGGCGCTGTTTCAAAAATGGTCCTATATGTGCTGTCAAAGCCAGAAGGAAACGGCGCTAATGATTGGGGTGGAGGTGGGGTAGCGCAAAAAAAACTTAGCATGTGTGTTGAAGCCATAGACTGTAAAAAAAAAAAATGGACGTAGTGTCCGTGACGTCACTCATAGGTTTCTGAAGAGCATTTTTGAAGCCTAAAGTGGGCGGAGCCGACCGCTGCCATCTTGGAAGCGTGTCACCGCGCATCACTCCCGGATAATCGAAAATGGGCAAAAAGGCGGGACTTGGGTGAAGCTGAGCTGAAACCACGCCCATCATGCAAAGACAAAACACCATAATTTCGTTTTTGGTCGAAAATGAGTTATTGATCATTTTGGGACATTAATGACCTCCTTTATCATGTGTTTAAGTATCATGGAGAAAAGCCCCGGAGAAACCAAGTATATTATACACATCAGAATAATTTTCACTTCTGTCTCTTATTTATACTTACAGATGCATCAATCCGTAGTCTTAGCAGGTGTAAAGCACCTGATACCAAAGTGCACATCTTGTTGCACATTGTATCATTAACCTCTTGTGCCCTTCACTGAAGCCAATGATTAAAAAGAGAGTTCAGGTTCACTGGGAAGTCCATTTAAAAAATGCAATCATTTTCCAAGGTAAGATTAGTGTATTTTAAAATGATTACACAGGGCTCTACACTTACTTTTCGTTTTAGAAGTGTGGAAAATTTAAAAAATTAGGAGCACGGTCAAAAATTTTGGAGCACCATCAAATCAATAATTCTGATCAAAAATTAACCTTCCCATTACAAGGTGATATTTGACTCCTTAAAGTGATTTACAGCTTTTTTTTAAAACATCATAATAAAAACAAGTAGAAGTAGAATAGAATAAGATACCAATCCAATGAAATCAGTATTTAAGAAATAAATTTGTACTACAAAGGTGGCACAGAAGAACACACAAGTGGCTTGTAGGTGTATTTTCAGATGTTTAATGAAGCTCAGAGGTTGCATAAGTGCAATTAAATTCATGTTGAGGTTAATGTTTTAAATATACAAATTTGAATGTAGAAATATTAAATAATTTAAATAACAGAAAAGATACTTTAAAAATGAAACTAAAACTGCCAGCAGGTGGCGGTAAGTCAGTGATTTTATCACTGATTCATTCATTTAATTGATTTGTTCCAATGGCTGATTCATTCAGGAATGAAGTACTTGCCTGTGTCCCAATGTGCATACTATCCATCCTAAATTCTATGTGATATTAGTAATTTTCAATACTATTTAGGGCAGATAGGGTGGATAGTATGCACATTGGGACGCAGACTGTGACTGTCTTTATGAATGGGTAATTGAATCATTGACTCACTAGATTCGTTTAAAAAACGCAGTTCATTCATAAACGAAACACAGCTGTGTTTGAATGGAGATGCGCAGCGGCTTGGCTGGGACTTTGAAACTATTTTCGTTAATGAAATGGAGCAAAATAAGGCAATAGTGTTGTCGTCAGACAATATAAGTCACTTAATATTAACTTCTTGTTTAATGAACTATTGTATTAAATCAATATCACATTTGCAAACTCCCTTAATAATCATTAAAAGCTGTCACTCTTCAGTTCATCGCGATCTCACAAAACTCCATTATAATTAACGAAGCTCCTTACACTGCACAATGAATCTCTTATTTACACTGTCTACACTTTTTTTTCTTTTTTGTTATAATGAGATAATACGTCTGTGATACTTTACTCAACGCTCCAAAATCGCATAAGTACATTAGAAACCTTTGAAGCTCACCACATCCTCACCTTCTCAGTCTTCATTTACTGCCTCTAAGGATCAAAAAAGGAGTAAATGCCCATACTGCTCAGTGGTTATGCTGAAGAAGAACTTGAACGTGCACATTCAAAGGAAACGCACTAACCACTCAAAAGATATAGCAATGCAATCACATCTGTCTAGTGTGTGTATTGACATATCAAATAGCGTGTCAGCTGTTCAGAGGAGTGGCCATGGTTTTTCTGTACCAGTGCATGTTCAAAAAAAGACTTGGGGCAAAAATCATCAAGTAAGGTGTGAGTTGCAAGAGTGCTGGCAATACCAGCAGCTTGCTTACAGGAGTGGACACACTTTTAGTCTATGTGAACACCTACGTTCACTGGACTATTGTTGTGTCACAGTGTTTGAGGAGCTTTTGGATCCTAGTGTTCTTGACGAGATGATTAAGCTCAAATTCTTTGGAGAAGCCAGTCTGTCTGAAGAGACAGCACAGACAGCACATGTCCCGTTTTCAGTGTTAGTCACATTAGGTGACTCTCAAAAGCAGATCATTCTGTCTATACATGAGCCCATGATCCATCACTTCAGTCGTATTGGGAGAGTTATGGTCACATACAATACTACTGTCGGAACTTGGCACTGCCCCTGTGCAAAGCCCCGGATGTCGTGCCCTCACAAAAACATTGCCAAATGGCACTTGTTTCAAACAAATAAACAGTTATTTGCATCAGAGGAACCATCTGAAGCAACGGACTCCTCAGTTCCACGGCTCTCAGAAGACCTCGCCTGCGTTCCCCAGTTTGACCTGCACCGCACTGTGCAGTAGAAAAAAAACCCCATCTACTCCTTTAAACGAAGTAGCCCAACCTAAAACATCACCTGTGTTTCCTGTGGAGAGCACCTGTATGGTGTGTGACGGCAATAAAGCACTCGAAGCACCAGTATTAACGACAAGAAGTGCCAAAATTGTCACCATGACTGGTGTCATTAATGGTAATTTCACATAAATTAGAATATAATTATTTGAGAATTACAGACATGTGCTTGCCGCCTTACCTGAACACACCTGTTCTTTAATATTTGCCATTTTGTAGCGGTTTCAACTTCTACACGAAGATGCCCAGGATGCCATGTGAGCTACAGATACCAGGAATGGCGTGATGGAGTCCACAATTTTAATGACTACGTTCTTCTGAGTCTTGAACTTTGTCTGTATCCCAGACACAGTTTACAGGTTTGTTTGTATCATTGTGTTAAATAATACATTAAAAAATTAAAATGTAAGCCAAAAAAACTAAGCACCCTCCATTCTACTTTATCTGTTCCAGAGTCACGCTTCCTTCTTCAGGGCCATTGATACTTTCAAGAGCCTTTGGGGAGTGAAATACCCGAATCGAGACTCTGTACTCCATGCTTACTGTCATTTTGAGGCCTTAACAGACATCGATTACACATATTCTTGTGTAAACTGTGGTTACCATCCCGCTGTGGTAATCATGGATTTGCGTAAGAAAGGCGTTTTCAGCATGGCTGCTAAGAGTGAATGGTTATTTTTAAAGTTTGTGTAAAGGCAATTCAGAGAATTGTTTCTAATTAATAATGTAAATGTTAGAAATGTATTGCTGAAACATGTTACAAAGAAACTTTAAGTTATATATTTTTTTAAGTATGCACTTTCCCATTCCCAGTTATGCTCACAAATCATATGTTTTGACGTGGTATCTCTCATTACTGCTCACTTAAAAGAGGCGGTGGTGATTCCCACATGGACACCAGGACACTACCAGCTGTGTGCATGTGACGGAAATCTTACAATTTAGAAAGTCACAGATTATAGCATTTTGATAATTCAATGAAAGCATTATATTTATTGTAAATGCAGTATGTTAATAGTTTGATTTTAAAATGAATTTCTTTAGGTTTTGAAACCAGCACAGAGAGTGATTCTCTGTGTAGATTCTGGATGTGCGGAGACACCACATGGACTGGGTGCCAAGACATACAAATCACTGTTGAGGTCTTTAGATAAAATCATTAAATGCAAGTTCTGTTGTTTAGAGATGGTCACGTTCCTATGACCTTTCTCTGTTCAAGTTCATTTTTTTGCATAGAAGCTGTTCTTATTCCCATTATAAAGCAGGTTTCTCAGACCTTTTCCATCAGGACCCGTCTTTTTCATTTTGAAGGTACAAATTCACTCAGCACCATCTCATTCCAGATTCATATAACTCACTTCTTGGGTGTTACAGAACTATTTTGTAATCTCTGGTGTGTCATCATTTGTAAGCTTCTGCTTGCGGTCTGAGAACTCTGTAGATCAAGGGTGTCAAAACTGCAGCCCTGCAGATCTTAGTTCCAACCCTGGGTGTGTTTAATTAGGGTTGAAGCGAAACACTGCAGGGCTGTGGACCTCCAGGAACTGAGTGTGTCAGCCCTGCTTTAGATGTTGATTCAGTTTAGAGCTGGTCTGTTTGTTTTGACCAGTCTTCTGCAAGTTGATTATAAATGAGAGTTCTGTTATTTGCAGGAGCTTGAAATAGGGATGTTCATTTCGGTTATTTTTCCTAACCGACAACCAACGCTCGTTAACCGATTATTAACCGTTAACCGACAAGATTATTTTAAACTAGATTAAAAAGTTTGTCGAGACAAACTTTAGGTTGGCTTGAGAAAGCCTAGCCTGAATGTTTAAAGCAGTTGTGAAAGCTTGAAGTTTAAAGGTTTTCAGTTTGAAATAGGCTAGTTAAGTATTCATTTACTGGTTTTTAAAAGGTAAAAACCAGAAAAAGGTTGATAGCATGATTAGCAAGTGACTAGCATGTCGCCAGCATGTTTCTAACATGATTAGCATGTTACTAGCATGTTGTTAGCATGATTAGCAAGTGACTAGCATCTTGCTAGCATGACTAACAAGTGACTAGCATGTCGCTAGCATGTTTCTAACATGATTAGCATGTTACTAGCATGTTGCTAGCATGATTAGCAAGTGACTAGCATCTTGCTAGCATGATTAGCATGTCGCTAGCATGTTTCTATCATGATTAGCATGTTACTAGCATGTTGCTAGCATGATTAGCAAGTGAGTAGCATCTTGCTAGCATGACTAGCATGTTTCTAACATGATTAGCATGTTACTAGCATGTTGTTAGCATGATTAGCAAGTGACTAGCATCTTGCTAGCATGACTAACAAGTGACTAGCATGACGCTAGCATGTTTCTAACACGATTAGCATGTTGCTAGCATGTTGCTAGCATGACTAGCATGTTTCTAACATGATTAGCATGTTTCTAACATGATTAGCAAGTGACTAGCATCTTGCTAGCATGACTAACAAGTGACTAGCATGTCGCTAGCATGTTTCTAACACGATTAGCATGTTACTAGCATGTTGCTAGCATGACTAACAAGTGACTAGCATGACGCTAGCATGTTTCTAACACGATTAGCATGTTACTAGCATGTTGCTAGCATGACTAGCATGTTTCTAACATGATTAGCATGTTACTAGCATGTTGTTAGCATGATTAGCAAGTGACTAGCATGACGCTAGCATGACTAGCATGTTTCTAACATGATTAGCATGTTACTAGCATGTTGTTAGCATGATTAGCAAGTGACTAGCATCTTGCTAGCATGACTAACAAGTGACTAGCATGTCGCTAGCATGTTTCTAACATGATTAGCATGTTACTAGCATGATTAGCAAGTGACTAGCATCTTGCTAGCATGACTAACAAGTGACTAGCATGTCGCTAGCATGTTTCTAATATGATTAGCATGCTACTAGTATGTTGCTAGCATGACATCTTCTGCAAGTTGATTATAAATGAGAGTTCTGTTATTTGCAGGAGCTTGAAATAGGGATGTTCATTTCGGTTATTTTTCCTAACCGACAACCAACGCTCGTTAACCGATTATTAACCGTTAACCGACAAGATTATTTTAAACTAGAACTAAAATTAAATTAGAAAGAATAAGTGTCTGTGACCCGTTAAAAATACTAACATTTGTTTTCCGGGGATTAATTTTACATGCAAACAACCCTAACCTTTTACAATTCCGATTATCTTCATGACTAAAAGGAGTAACGTTAGTTGCTTTCACTGTTAGAAGGAAAAAAAGTGATTTCTCTCTAATTAAACTGGGAGAGTTTTTGGAGAATATAAAGCAAGAGTAAAAACCTCAAGAGCTATACTTACAACAAAACAGCTTACAACAAAAGTTAACAAGATGCAAATGACAAGAAGCAAGAAAACCAAAGGCAAATAAATTAATTAATAAAATCAAAATACAAGAGTTACAGTGATTGGGACATTTACAAACAGAAGATTTTTCAAGTTAAAAACAGAAAAAAAGATTAAAGACAGCGGAGTGAGTCATTAAGAGTAAAGACCTGATAGCTATTGACATGAGCTGATCTTTTTATATTTACAGTGTAACTGCTGTATTACAGTAAAAGCAGCATTTCCTGTCATGTGCACCCATAAGACTTACCAGAAGCACACAAAACATAAATGTTTCACTTCAGACGGAAGTGGCTCAACGACTCTACTGCATATATTGAAGTGTTTGAATGAGAACAGTTTTCTCAGAAACGGTCAAACACAAAAAGAAAGAAAATGAGTGAGAGAGGTGAGTACTTTTGATATACGGCACTACATTATGTATATATATATATATGTATATGTATGTGTGTGTGTATTCATTCAGTATTGTACTTTTTTTATAGGGTTCCATAAAGAACCATGCTTTGAAAATGCTATATAGGACCTTAATGGTCTTTTTACCGATAGTTTATTTTCTTTAATATTAGTACATTAGTATATTTATATCTTCAATAGTTTTATAAATATTATTTGTATATATATGATTTATTAATATAGTTTTTTTTACCCCTCTATCTGCCTGGTCTTATATTACCTTGTAGCCTCTATTAGGGTTTTTACATAATATAACAACAACAATAGCATGTCAATTAGGTACTTTTTATTTATTTATTTTTAATGACATGCGAAATTGTAACAAAAATGACAGTGCTTTTTATTAGCAGAATACATTAAGTACTTATTTATGTTCAATGTCAATTGTCATTTATTAAATTAAAACAAAATAGAAACAGAAAATAGTGTGATGAAGACCAAGTTCCAGTGAAATACTGTATTTTCATAATCCTCTATGATGCCTGAAAGTCCATCATTATGCATATTTTGGTGTGATTGAGTGGCAGTTTCTCTACTCTGCAGATGACGAGGTTGTAGGAGGTGACAGCACCTGTAAAGCATCATGGGATAGCTTTATAAAACCAAGTAATAATTAAAAAAATTCTAACAGTATGGATTATTAATTCAATATCTCTGTTACCTATTAGTGGAGAAGAGGAGAGAAGTATCCTCAGCTTAAAAGAGCTGCTCACACTTACATGTGACCAAAAAACTAAAAAGAGAAAAGAACATGTTTGTTTGGAAACCAGTTAAAATTTTCCTTTGAGGTCCGACGGTAAAGTGCCCTTGCGGTCCGGTGCCCCCGGTCTGCGGTTTCTGTCGAGGATAGGGGTATGGTACCATACGCTGATTTTTGATTGTGGACTATAAAAATGTCTCCAGGATCTGCTTTTTTGAGTATAGGTCTCATTGTTTGGACGGTAAAAAATGGGGTCTGTGATGAAATGGCAAAAGGAGCGAACCGAATGCTTAAAGACTAGAGATGATGAAGGCAAGGCTGCTTTGATTATTGATAGGGGTTCTCTCTCATGCTGATTGGATAGATGGTGTGATTACTGATGATAAATTGGCCGTGTTAATTATCTGCGCATGCTCCTCCCGAAATTTGTTAATAAAACATCACTTTGTGAAAACGCAGGGTGTTTATCACCCTCAAGCTAATGGGACAATTGAGCGGTTCAACGGGGTGCTAAAAGAATGTCTTCGGGCAGCTGAGATGGCTCGTAAACCTTGGAAATCTGCAGTCCTGACCAAGGTTATTTTCATAAACAAAAACTAAAACCAAGACGAAAACGATTGATGAAAAACAATTTCGTAAACTGAAATAAAATAAAAATGTCAAAATATTTGAAAAACTAAAACGAAACAAAACTCACAACAGTTATTGAAAAACTAACTGAAATAAAATAATAATTAACAAAAATAAATAATCGTTTTTGTAATCATAACGTTCTCACCCCTTGGCGGAAAAATATATGAGCTGTGTGACAGTTCAGGAAAATACTTGTAAATGGCGCATCACGCACATGGGGTTATCTGAAGGGGAGACGTTTAAAGCACGGGTCCTGTTTGGTAAACGTGCACCAGCAGTACTTAACAGAACACCCGACCCGTTATCCGACAGCAGCACTAATTTATTTCTGTCCCAGACCAGAACCGTTTGACATAAAGCCCGCAAGTTGTGACCCGAACCGAATCCGCATTAATCTACAACATCAGGTAGGCAAAATAATTTATTTTCCCGTGTAACACAAGCAATCAAACCAACATTAGGGAAGTTGGTGCTTTGAAGAAAAACAGACACAGAGCAACATGATAACAAGAACACAGATAAAAAGATGAGAACGTGCCTTTCTGTAAACAATACAAGACTTGGCCTAGCATCTTGTGGTCACTCTGCCAAACTTTCGAACAAATAAATATGCATAGGTTAAATCACATCATACACACGCTTATAATTCTTCATAAATAAAGAAAATAACATATTCAAATATGAGCCTTTATTGTTAAATACGATTGCCGTTATTATTGAATTTCATTAGTCCCAGTTATGATTTATGCACGGCTGTTCACGGAAAAGTTACAATATCATGATTATGGTTGAATAAGAAAAAAATACATAGAACTAAATTAGGCTATTTATTTTCATATTAAAGGGGTCATAAGATGCTATTTTAAAGATCATTATTTTGTGTATTTGGTGTAACAGAATATGTTGACATGCTTTAATGTTAAAAAAACTGTACATTATTGTAGTTCCTTTATGCCCCGCCTCTCTCAAAAGCATCGTTTTCTACAAAGTCCCTCCTTCTGACAAGTGCAGTCTGCTCTGATTGGCCAACTGACCCAGTGCATTGTGATTGGCCGAACACCACAAGCACTCGTCGGAAATGTAACGCCCCTTACCATAATTGCGAGCTTTAGCTTTCAAAATAAATGTAAAGACAGTTAATAATGTCCTTAGTTTTACCATCTGTTCAAGCCCGAGAGGGGAACAGAGTTGCATAACAGACACAGTGATGAAGCTCAAATGTGTTTGCACACAAGCACTTTTGTTTACTAAAACAGCTGTTATTAAATCTGACCTACAGCAAATATTATTATTAATGTGCTTTAGTGTGTATTTGAGCAATACATGTTAATTTTCTCTCCAACATTTTTATTTATACTTTTATATAGGCTATATGCACAAATTAAATTACTGGTTTTGTTGCTCAATCCTTTAAAAATAACCAGGAATCACTGTACTACATTAGGCATACTGATTTTAGATAGTTATTAGTCTTTAATAAATAAAAAAATTATAATCACAGAGAAGATCTCTTTTACTCATTAAAAGTGCTCACGTATCTATTGCACAGATTTACAGCTCTGAGTGATTTAATATTCGATAGTTATGCAGATCTATATGGCTACAACGATCGAGTGTTAATAACTGAATATAAATTCATCCCGTACACAGATTACAGCACACACACACACACACACACACACACAAAATGAGGGTGTGGATACATAAATAATTGGATTTTTAATATCTGATGTCACGGACACTTATTTACTATAAGATGGGAACCTTTCAAAACTGTAAGAGAATCAATATAGGCTCAAATATTTTATTAAGATATAAACAAGGAAACATTGAGCTTGCAATGAATACATTTTATTAGCACTTTATAACCTACAAGTTTGTGTCGCATTGAGCAACATAGGCTATAACTCATCTCTTTAAACAACAAAAAACGGTTGTGCTTTAAAACGTAAAATCAGCCGCTTATGTTCGTGTTTGTCCATCTCTAAAATACAGTAAATTATCATAATTTGCGTATAAAATCCCAACTTAGTGCTGATCCGCGGCCTGCTGATCCTCAAGGAAATATGAATGAAGCGCTGCAGCCTGAAGAACCCGGAGGTGCCGTCAAGAGTTTATTTGTAAACGACTTCATCTGACTAAAATTAACATGGTTACTAAACAGATAATAATTAAGACAGGCCTATGATTCTAGAGTTAGCACATACTATTTCTGTATTATGGCCAAATCAATTACAAAATCGTACACAAAGGAATGCGCATGCTCGGGTCTACACCAATAAGATTTGCCGTGTTATAAACCAATGTAACTGGGGGTGGGCGGAGCGACATCGTCCAGATTGCACTCTGGAGTACTTGCACACGCGCACACACACGTTTATTTTTGTGAAAAGTCAAGTACTTCTTACTGTAGAGCCAAATGGCCTCCAGCTCCCCCTCTCTGGATGTCCAGCTCCACCTCTGTGGAACTAATGGGTGGAGTTATGTTTAGCGATAGGGTAAGGGGTAGGGTTAGGGTGTGGTTAGGTGTCATCCCCACCCATTACCTCCAGCGAGGGGGAGCTAGAGCCCCAGCTCCTCCCATTTGGCTCTGCAGCTAGCACCCTCTCTGAAAAGTGGGGACTCTCCATAGGCGTAATGGTTTTTATACTGTACTTACTGTATGTGCTATTGCTCTACACCAACCCTACACCTAAACCTACCCCTTACAGGAGACTTTCTGCTATTTCAGATTTTCAATACACTCCATTCTGAGTGATTTATAAGTGTTTTGAAAAGTGGGGACATGGGTCAATGTCCTGAAAAGTCACCTTGTCCTTGTAATACCTGTCATACCCTTGTTATTATACACATCTATGTCCTCATTTGTCACAAAAACGCGCACACACACACACACACAACGTGCAAAACTCCGCAGTCAATAGCAAATACTTAAACTAATAACAAAACATACAGTCGCTGATTCAGAAGCGCCAGATTGTCATAGCGAAGTCAGAATTACCTCCTCTCCAAGGTTCACGAAACGGTCGTCCATAAAATGCGTTGCTGTTCTGTTGCAAGTAATCTTAATGATTCCTAAATGCATCTACTTCTGAAAGCCAAATAAAGTGCTTTTGCTTTCTCCTTGAAACACACAGCGTCTCTCTGACACGGCTGCTTCAACACTACTGCGGTTACTGAAACCACGCCTTCTTTCTTTGCGTGAACATTTGGGCGGCATTATGCAAATATCTCCACATCGTGACGTAGACATGTGGGGCGTGTTTTAATGAGGCGTTTTAGGGGGCGTGGCAGAGTCTTAACTTTGATAAAGAATATCTCTTTGGTTTTGAGACTTTAGTCTTTGCAACTTCAGGGATCTTATCTCTGCACAATCAGCTTGTAACACTCCAAAGAAAATATCTCAACACACCATTAGATATGACATTAAGCACAACTTGTGTAGATTTATTTAGTAAAAAGGCTTGACTGCTTCCTTTGGTGTATATATGTTGTAGATCAGACGAGATATAAAAGTTCCATTGTCTATATTTAGATGCTTTAGAAATAACACCAGTGAGGAAATACAGTTGTTCAAGTATACGAGTACTGCTGGCCACTCCTCTTCTCACTATAGTATAAATTCAAGTACTGATGAAGCCTTGTTTTGTTTGCAGGAGAAACATTTTTTGTTGCAGGTCATTAAGACTCACATTCACAGATGATTCAGTGAACTCTGGTCAAGGTATGAAACACTTTCTATTTAAGATACACTTAATGAAGTTACAGAAAAGTAAGTTGGTGATCTTGATTGACAGATTGATTGATGAACAGATAGATGAATCTTTAATTTTGTAATCTCTCTAAACCGGGTATTGCCTAAAAGGTTGTCAAAGAAGAGTCATTTTATTAATTCACTCCTTATGTCTTACATTGCAGAAATTCACTTAAAGACTAGAATAATGGGAGGTAAGAAATAACAGCATTAATCAGGGACTGCATTAAATTATGAATTATTAAATTATGATTCCATTTCATATAGGCAGTACATCTTTACCTGATAGAAGGATTGTCCTTCTTGGGAAAACAGGAGATGGAAAAAGCAGTGCTGGAAATACAATTCTCAGAGAACAAATATTCCCAGTTAAATCTTCACCAAATTCTGAATCGGCTAAATCTGATGTAAAAGATGGGATGGTTGACAGAAGAAAAGTCACAGTTATTGACACACCTGGAATCTTTGATACAACACTAGATGAGGAGAAGGTGAAGTCTGAAATTGTTAAGTATGTGACTGATTGCGCTCCAAGAGTTGCAGCTGTAGTCATTGTGTTGAAGGTCGGTAGATACACAGACCAAGAAATGGAGATTGTGGATAAAATTTTGGAGTATTGCGGAGAGGATACCTTTAAACATGCAGTGGTTTTATTCACTCATGGTGAACAACTAGAGGGTCAAACTATTGAGGAATTTGTGAAGAAAAGTGAAAAACTACAGAAGCTTGTTGATAAATGTGGAGGTCGCTGTCACGTCATCGACAATAAATATTGGAAAAACCGCAGATGGGGATACAAAAGTAACAGAAGTCAGGTGAGAAATCTTCTGAAGACCATAGACAAGATGGTGAAAGAGAATGGATGCTACACCAATGAGATGCTTCAAATTTCTGATGAAGAAATTAAATATGAGATTAAGAACATAACGGAAGACAATTTGTCTCCAGAAGAGAAACGAGACAAAGCAAAGAAAATTGTTCAGAAAAAACTTCTCATTAAGCTTGCAGGAGTGACCTCAGGAGCACTGATTGGTGCGTTTTTGGGTGTTGGCGTCGCATTGGCATCAGTTGTGGCTTTACTCAAAGGAGTCAAATACATACAACCAATCAAAGCAATAGCCCTAGCAGCAACTGCAGCAGAAGCAGCAGCAGGAGGAGCAGCAGCTGTGGAAGCAGGAGCTGCTGCAGGTGCTAGCATTGGAGCAGCAGCTGGTACAGGAATCGCTGCAGGTGTCATATTTGGAGCCGCAGCTCTTGCAGGAGCAATTGGAGGAGGAATCACTGGATACAAAGCAGCAGAAGAAGCTAATTCGGTGCTTGATGCCATTAAGATCACAGCCAAAGTTAACTATGGGAATGCAAAAGAGGTTATTAGACAGGCAGAACAACTCCCTAATAATATTTGTAAGAAAATTCAAAATAATTAATTAATTGTGAACTATTATGAATTGTTGGATATGTAACGAGATAAATGTTATATAAATATAAATGTCCGTTTTTAGGTTCTTTAAGTACCGTATTGACCCGAATATAAGACAATGTTTTTTCTTGGAAATGCATCTGAAAAAACGCGGTCGTCTTATATTCGGGGTCTAGACTTTGACATGTCAATAATACACCACAACAATAGGTGGCGCCAAATACACGTAAAACCAGTGTGGCATGAAATATGTAATGTAATGTGTGTTGTAAAGATCGCGAGTGAAAACAAAAGAAAAAGAAGTCGTGACTGTCATGTTAGTCTGATGGGACCAAACTTCCTCTGTAAGTGATTTTAAAACATAAGACAGTACCCAGATTTGAAGACTACAATAAGATTTCACTTCTACTGTTAATAACATTTTGGTAGGCTACTATGAGATGGATAGCCTAATTGTATATATAATTTAGATGGGCTACCTTTTATTTTTATGGTTTATCAAAAAGTGTATATTTTTAAATGTGATTGTTGGTATATTTTTGCCAGTATTTACCATACTTTCAAAACTAAAATTAAAATAGGAAAAATATGCAATATGAAAATAGTTTAAGAAAAATGATGTGTTTATATTCGGGTCAATACGGTAAATGCCGTTCCTGCCTGTGTTAATGAGATCGCACTTCCTATTGGTTGCGCAGGTGGCGCTATTGCCCGCTGAGTTCGAACAGTCTGCAGCAAAGCCATGGAGAACTGCTTTGGTTGGGTTCTTTCTGCTGTAGCTCCACACTAAAAGTTAAAAATATCGTTTCATGTGAAATTTTAGACACTGTTTGAAAAGTATTGAATATCGTAGACATTGATTAATTTGTAGTGTGTTTTTCTTTTTATATATGTGACCCTGGACCACAAAACCAGTCTTAAGTGTCAATTTTTTTCAAAATTGAGATTTATACATAATCTGAAAGCTGAATAAGTAGCTTTCCATTGATGTATGGTTTGTTGGACAATATTTGTCTGAGATGCAACTATTTGTAAATCTGGAATCTGAGTGTGCAAAAAAATCTAAATATTGAGAAAATCACCTTTAAAGTTGTTCAAATGAAGTTCTTAGCAATGCATATTACTAATTAAAAATTAAGTTTTGATATATTTACGGTAGGAAATTTACAAAATATCTTCATGGAACATGATCTTAATATCCTAATGATTTTGGCATAAAAGAAAAATGTATAATTTTGACTCATACAATGTATTGTTGGCTATTGCTACAAATATAGCTGCTGCTTATGACTGCTTCTGTGCTGCAGGGTCACGTATGTGTTATTTGGATACTTTCATTTCCATTTTGATGTACCCTTTTTCATGTGCTCCATTTTGCCATGTGCTAATGAAGTGAAGCGTATTCTGAATATGTGGAACTGTAACGCGACTGAACTTTCCATTTGTCTCCTACTGCTCTGTGCGCAGGTATTATTTCTTTATCATATAGTGTTGAAGAATTTGCATTTGCATTTTCTGTATTTTTAAGTAAATGTTTTGTTAACTTTTGTAAAGCACTTAATTCATGGTTTTACTAAGAAATTTCATGATATTTTCATTAACTTACGGAGTTACATAAAATGGATGATGTAAGCTGTGTAATTTATGTATTTCATACTATTCATTGCTTTCTATTCATCTTATTCCTGACTGATTTAAAATGACTTATACAATCACAAAGCAATAGGTTTAAGAAGAAAAAGACAACATTGAATTAAGAAAAATGTCTGTTTATGAACACAAAGATCACAAGTATATATAAATCAAATATATACATTGGCATGTCCTAATTTAAGATCAAATAAAGTGTCAAATGACATTAAATGATGGGATTTTTAATACTGTTTCTAATAATTCTAATAATTATTGTTGCTTAGTTGGATAAAATTCCATATTTTGAGTTTCAAAATCTACTCATCTGTAATCTCGCTGATTCTGCTCTTGGTAATATACTGTACATAATTTGTCTTTAATAAACTTAAATTCACTGCAACTGATAAATTGTATGATTTTTAATATTACAGTTTTTTTCAGTTGCTAACATCTTTTGTCCAATCTGTAGTCACATTTTCAAAACTCTAAACACAATTAGCACAACATCCGTCTGTTGTGACACAATTCATGTTGTTTTCACACAATCAATTACCATGTTTCTAAAATGCTTACATTTTTTTTCATACAAGCTTATCCAAAACCAAAATCATGGATCTTTAAAATAGTCTTATTTACAAATGCTTAAACACATCATGTCAGAAACGAAGACCTAATGTTCCAAACCTTAAATATAGTATGAAGCTTCTACTTCTGCTACAACAGCAGCTCAAAGGTATTGAAAAAATCTCTCTCTATAAAATATTGTAACAACTGATTAGCATTTTTATTTTGATCACTGAAATATTTAGAAATAGCTGATTTCAGTCTCAGTTGGAGGAATAGTCAGGGGTTGAAGCTCTTTCAATTACATCAGACACGTAGAGTAAAAAAGAGCTCTTTGAATTTGTTTTGTGGATGCAGAACAACACAGAATTAGAGAGAGAGAGAAATAATGCCTGGGAGAGGAGTAGTTGTATCAGAAAAAGGGAGAAAAGGGGAGAGGAGTGAGAATGTGTGTCAAGCTGTGCATTTTTTATGTTTGTTTGTTTTTTTACCCTTACACATGTGGAACCTATGAAAGCTTATTTCTGCCGTGGAATATAAAGGGTAAAGGGTAATTCTTTGTTTTTTCTTGCAATTGTGAATTTACAGTATCTCACATTTCTGATAAAGTCTGAATTGCAAAAAGTAAACTCGCAATTCCAATAATAGAAGTCCGAATTGTGAGATAAAAAGGTCACAATTACTGTTTTTACTTTTTTATTCTGTGATGGAAACAAGCTTGCATAGTAAACAAATGCCATGTATGTTGGAATTTTTGTTGATCCGTGGCATCAGCTCCATGGGGGCACCATCCACATCCGACCCTCACCCACTGGAAGCAATTTCAATCAAGGTTACAATTGAATTCCTGCATAGGGGACCCTATTATTTCTATTGTACATGCTATAAAGTAATAACTCGTTCGGTTTTAGATATGTTGGCAAGAATGAACACATTCAACATTTAAAAATGTAAAATGAGTTTCAGTTGAAGGTAAACTGAAGGCTAAATTACAAAAAAATATGGATTTTTATATGGTCTATTATATGCAGGTAGAAGTGAAACATGACAAGTAATGCAGTATTTTGACAGTCACTGTGCTATGATTGACTACATGTTTCTATGGATAGAAACTAGAGCTAATGTTTTGACCGAATGACTTGATTTTGAATCAGGTTTGCTGTGTTTTGATACAGTTGGTATATGTAAAAAAAAAAAAAGATTGTTATTCAACATTTTGAAATGTAGAGTTTGTATTCATTTAACAAAATGTGGTTTTGGCCAGAAAATGAACTATTTGGCTAATTGTATGATGTAGGTGTGTTGCTGTGTTAAGAGTTTAGAAAAAGTACTTTAAGTATTGGGGGCTGGGGAGTAACGAAATACATGTAATGTCGTTACGTCTTTAAAATATAAAATATGAGTAACTATTTCGTTATAGTTACATTTTAAATGGGTCACATTTCTACAAACCTGATGAAGAAACACACTCATCCTGATCTTTCAGCACAATGTTATTTTTGGGTGTACTGTTCCTTTAATTCCTGTTTCTGCAGCTCATTGGTGTACAGTATTCTTTAAGTGTTGTAGGATCACTATGTGAACAATAAATATTCTTATGCATCTGAGTTTATTTACATAGAAAAATACATTCTTATATATTATCTGAACCCAACAGAACATCGTCGCACTTCATTGAGATCATTACAAAGCAAAACACTTCCTCCGAAACAGGAGAACGTCTTAATTTGAACAGGGAAAGGCAACTTGGTAACGATCACGAGTGAGGCGTTTAGATGTGAACGTGACAGATTCACTGGTTTTGTCCTGATCTGAGGACCGCGGTGATGTGTGTTAATGTTAATATCTGAGACGGAGCGCTGGCTGCTGGTTTAAGCGTGTCGTCAGTGTTTTCCGCTGATGTTCACGAGCAGATGGGAGATTTCTCTCGCTCTCTCCGTCGACTGCGTGATCTGAGTTTGCTCTCGGTGACCGACTGAATGATTTTTAGCTCCTCGACGTCCAGATCCTTCAGCAGCAGGAGAACGGCCTCCAGCGTGTGACTCTAGAAACGAGACGGGTTACAAACACCAGTCAAACGTTTCTGAACAGTGAGATTTCTAATGTTTTTAAAGAAGCAAATCAGCATATTAGAATGATTTCTGAAGATCACGTGACGCTGAAGACTGCAGTAATGATGCTGAAAATACAGCTGCGCATCACAGAAATAAATTACAGTTTAACACATATTCACATAGAAAACAGCTGTTTTAAATAGTAAAAATATTTCACAATTTTACTGCTTTTGCTGTATTTTGGATCAAATAAATGCAGGTTTGTTGAGCAGAAGAGACTTGTTTAAAAACATTCAGAATCTCACTGTTCAGAAACGTTGGACTGGTGTACATGAGCTGCGGTTCAGTAAGCGGATGTGTCTCAGTGTTTGTTCGCTCGTACCTTCCTCCTCGGCGCGTCTCCGGTCTCTCGCGGGGATGACAGCGATGGAAACTTGTCTCTGGGCAGCAGCTTCATTCCCAGCTGAGCTCGAATCTTGCTGCACAAACACAAACACGAGCTCAGTTCAGATCCGCAGATCAAACCGCAGAAACTAAGGCAGATCTTACTTGGTTTCCTCCATGCTGTAGTTCAGAGGATCCGTCTCAGAGTCCGCTTCTGTCAGGCCATTGGTTGAGCTGGTGGGGGCGGGGCCTGGAGGGGAAACAAGCTCCTCCCCTTCTTTCAGTGCGTGTGTAAGCTCCTCCTCTGTAACCACTGACAGAACAAACTCATGAATATTCATATCTTTAAGCTACTCATAAGGTATTGCATGACAGCACATTAAAAGTTTAAAATATGGAAGTTAAACGCTGATAAACTGATACCTGTGGGGTCACCTGATCAGTGTTTGCAGGAATTATTCCAATTAGTTATATTAGTGCTGTCAAACGAGTAATCACATCCAAAATAAAAGTTTTTGTTTACATAATATATATATATGTGTGTACTGTGTATATTTATTATGTGTATAAATATACACATGCATGTATACATTTAAGAAAAATGTTATTTATATATTAAATATATTTATATATATATATATATATATATATACACATTTAAATGCATGTAAATATTTTCAAAATATTTCCTGTATGAGTGTGTATTTATATATACATAATAAATATACACAGTACACACATTATGTAAACAAAAACTTTTATTTTGTATGCGATTAATTAATCGTTTGACAGCACTACTATATAATTTCTATAATTTCAAGTCTTTGCAAAAAATTATGAATTAGTACATATATATTATCATTAAATTATTTTTTTTTTTATTTTGTTACCTGAAACTAAATAAACATTAACTGAAAATAAAATGAGTTTGGGTTTTTTATATTTTATTTCAGCTAGTTGCCAAGGCAACGTTTCTCATTTTTGTTTAATTTAACTTTTAAGTACTAAAATGAAAAAAATACCTAATTAAAAAATGAATACAAACTATGTAAAAAAAAAAAAAAAAAAAAACTACTAAAAATTACGAAAACAACCAAATTACTAAAACCTGAAAATTAAAGTGAAAACAAAACATAAAAATAAAATCTACTTCAAAAATATATATAAAAAATAGTATTGTATTGATTATATTAAAATAACACCGATATATATTATAAAATAATATAATATTTTATAAAATATGATTATTAATTATTTAACACTGGTGCCTTTTATCATATTTCTGTTGCAGGTGATTGTAGAAGCAACAGCCACTGATTTTACCAAAATCACAATGATTTATTTTTCAATTTCATCCCCCCCTTTATTAGCATGACTGTGTAACAATGTTGCCAAAGCATTAATGTATATATAAATAATAAGAAGAAAGAAACAATAAAAAAATCAACATAGATGATAAATAAAATCCATCTAAATATATGAAGATATAGTGAGTCAGTTTAGAGTTAGCAGTGTTCAACACCTAATGTTGTGAAAGGCTAACACTAATTTTGCAGCCGTGTCGTCTTCTCCGAGTATGAAGGGTATTTTCTCAGTAAATGATGCAATGCTTCCCTCACATGGTGATATTTAGGACAAATCAGCAGAAAGTGTTTCTCGTCCTCTATTTTGTTTTATTGTCCATTAACGAGTGCTGGACGTGCTCACCCTGGTTGTCGAGTTTGTGCAGGCCGGGCAGGGTTCTGATGACGGTCATGCGGTATTTGTGCGGGTCAGCATCACAGCACGGGTTCTCGGCGAGCCACAGCACCTTCAGAGCCCTCAGCTGCTGCAGATGCTTCAGCTCCGACAGACTCGGGATCTTATTCCGTCTCAGATAGAGCTCGCTGAGATGCTGACACGACGAGATGTGCTCCAGAGACGAGATCTGATTCGCACTGAACACACACTCACAGTTATTACAGTCATGTGATGAGAATTATTATGGATTACTGCCAGAAAACTCAAAACAAACCTCAGTGTGAGAACCTCAATATTAGGAATCTCCGCAAATATAGAGATCTGTGGACAAAATCAACATGTAGTGAGAAAACATGGTATCACACGGTAACACCACAGTACTTTGATATATAGGCTACTATAGAATATTTGAATAATATTTTGTAATCATATATATATATATATATATAAAAGTGCTGTCAAATGATTAATCACGATTAATTGTATCCAAAATAAAAGTTTTTATTTACATAAATATGTAAGTGTGCTGTGTATATTCATTATGTATATATAAATACAAACACATGCATGTATATATTTAAGAAAATGTTGTTTATATATTTAAAAATATTTATATATAATATAAAATATAAGTATGAATATAAAAATGTATGAACGTAAATATTTACAAAATATATACTGTATGCGTGTATTTATATATACATAATAAATACAGTACACATATATAATATAAACAATTTTTTTTATTTTGGATGCGATTAATCATTTGACAGCACTAATATATATATATATATATATAGATGATTATCAATAATAATAATAAAAAACATTTTCTTTACCTAAATTTTTTTTGCATGAAATAATACATATATATAATAAAAACGTAATCTTATTTTATTTCAGCAACATTTCCATTTTCTATTAAATTTAAAAGTACTAAAAATCCACAATTTAAATATACTAAAACTAATAAATAAAATTAATAGAAACTATATGGACACATTTAAGTAAAAATAATAAAAACAAAAATAAAAAGTGATTTTGTACAAAATGTTAAAATGTAAATTGAAAACTGAAACGAGTTGAAATCAGAAAAGTGAAATGAGAAAATATAAACATTTCAAATATTAACAAAAACTATTAGTATATTAATGATACAAATATATATATATATACACGCACACAGTATTATGCATTTTAAACATTAAACAGAAGAAAAGATTGAAAACTCACATCTGTCAGATTGCAGCCCCTGAAACACACGAATAAATGATTAAGAGAATACAGTTATTCAGCAAATATCATCCATTAAATCCAGACTGCAGATCTCAAACTAGACACGAACCCAAAAACACTGAATACATGAATAATCATCCTAATTAAAGACTTGTTTTCATCAGGCTAACAGCTAACGAACAGCAGAAAACACACCAGCAGTTCAGCTTCTTCACGCTTTCCAGGTCCGATGCTTTCGCCCGAGCTAGAACGAGTTTACGCGTTAATTTCATGCTGATAAATCTTAAGATTTCGTTTGGAAATGCGTCAGTATTGATATCAAACGCGTTCAGGGATCATCACGCCGCTGCTGTGCGTCGGTCTCTGCGCATGCGCCGCACCGCGCCTCCATGACAACAGCGCGTCACAACATCCGCTCAGTTCACCGCGTCATCAGCAGAGGGCGCCAAAACACCGAAGATCAGTCTGTCGGTGTTTAGAAAACTGCATAAGAAATTAATATATGTCTAGGTCGAGAGAAGGTTATGGGCTACATTAGCAAATGTGCCGTGATTTTTGCACAGGATACCCTGGTAATGTTTAAGAGCCAAGTATTTCAGTAAATATCATGCAACAAGAATATAATTTCCTTTCAGTACCATAGTATGGGTACTTAATATATATATATGTATATAAAGTGTAAATTCTGTACTCCAAATTTTATTTTATTATTTTTTTTTTTGCAATATTTTATCATATTTTTGCTGTAGCTATTGTGAAATTCCTGTATATAACATTTCTGAAGTGGTAATTTAGTAATTAGTATCACCGAGATACATTTTATTTTGAGTAATATTTCCATATTTTCTGTGTTTATTGTAATTTTATTTACAATTTTAGTAATTTTGTTGTGTTTTTGTTGTTTTTAGTTTTTAAAATAGCCTATTTATTTTTTATTAATTGTATTCATTTTTATCATGTGTAATTTTTCACTGAGATACATATAATGTGTATTATAGTATGTATTACTATTTTTAGTAATATTTCGATATTTTCTGTGTTCATTGTGATTTTATTTACAATTTTAGTAATTTTGTTGTTTTTATTTGTTGTTATTTATGTTTAAAAAAATAATAAAAATAAAAATTAATTTTAATAATTTTTTTATTACTTTTAATTTTATTTCAGTTTCAATTCAGACATTTCCAACTTCATTGTTAATAATTTTGTTGATTTTTGTCATTTTTATTAGTTTTTTTAAAATGTCAATTTATTTTTATTAGCTTTTATTTTGGTTTCAGTTCACTTATTTCCAATAATAATTTTGTTGTTGTTGTTGTTGTTTTGTCGTTTTTATTAGTTTTTTATTTTATTTTTTTAAATATGTCTATTTATTATTTTTTATTAGCTTTTATTTTGTGTTTCAGTTCAGTTTTTTCCAGTAATTTTAGTAATTTTGTTGTGCGTTTGTTGGAGTTTTTATTAGCTTTTGTTTTTAAAAATGTTTATTTATTTATTTAGTATTTTAGTACATCAAATTAAACTAAATGAAAATGAGAAATATTGCCTTGGTAACTAGTTGAAATATAATAAATGTAGGATTTATTTAGTTTCAAGTTTTATTTAGCTATAATTGATCTCAGTGTCTGGACGCTGTGCTGGAGATTAGAGCTTCGTCGAAGCAGCCTTTTATTTTATGGTTGACAGAAAAGCTCAGCTGTTTTTCTACAACCCATTAACTTTGTAAGTTAATTAAAAAGTTAATGGGTTATAGAAAATAATTAGCCATTATGTCATAAAATAAACCGCTTCTGCTTCTTATTGTTGAAAAACATGCAGAAAAGCGTTGCTCGAGGCTCTTCTGTTCTCGGAGGATCAGTCTCGGTGTTGCCAAGTCCGCCGTTATCCCGCAGAATTACCATCAGCATCGTAAATCCTCGAAAGTTTTTTATATATTTTTAATTTTTTTATTATGAATGTACATTTATTACTATACTTTGTATTATATCACCTTTTGCATCAAATTACAAAAAAAAATAGTTAACGCTAATGCCAGGGTGTTTCTAATGCAGCGTCTGTGGGAATACAAAAAAATATATGTGTGGTACTCTTCCATTCACTGCTCTTGAAGTTAACCCGACTATGACGAGAAATAGTGTGAATAAGGTGTGTACATGTCTATACTGCACTTTGAGAATGTGACTAAAATAGGAATACTCCACATGTCTTGATTCGATTTGTGTTTACTTCGAGTATGACTTAAGCCGGATTAAGGTAATCAAAAATATCTGTTTACATGGCAGATTCTTAATCAGAGTATAGTCTTAATCGTGTTAAAATCGGATTATTGTTAAACATTCCGAGTGTTAAAATAACCATTTCCGCGGGAAAACCGCGGACTTGGCAACCCTGAGTCTAGTCATCTCGCGGGAACGCCCAGAACAAAGAAGAGGCGGAGCTACGCAGAGTTCGTGCGCTGCGTGAGGCGAATGTAAGAAGCTTTCAAGGCAATCCGTGCGCAGAAAAGCATCGTATTTTTCGGCGTTAAGGGCTAATATCTGCGATCTTCCATCATGCATGTGGACTTCGAGAAGCTGCGGATGAGCGGCGCGGGGAAAGCCATCGCGGTTCTGACGAGCGGCGGAGATGCGCAGGGTAAAAACACTCGAAAGAGCAAATAAAGTACATAAAGCGAGCGAAGGGCAGACTCTGACAGCACCAGCTGACTGCGACTGGTGCTCAACACAGACGTTTTAGCCAACACTTGCTCTTTGATACACTATTTCTTTTATTTTCGAACATATCATGCACAAAATGCTGTGTAAATAGGGATCGTGCTTGTTATTGACACGCAGCCCGTGTGTATTACTACTGTTGTAGAGGAAATACAAAAAATATGGTCTAAGAACGTTTTGCAGACAACATTTCTCAGACGTTATTTCTTAAATGTTCAAAACGTTCAGTTTTTTAATGCATTAAGAACGTTAGATGGACATTTCATTCTGTCAGTTTGGAAACGTTATGAGAACGTTACATTTTAAATGTTCTCTCAACGTTTAAATCACCCTTTTATGTTTAAAGAACGTTTTTTCTTTGTTATGCGAACGTTAGATGGACATTCAGTTCTGTCAGTTTGGAAACGTTATGAGAACGTTACATTTCAATGTTCTCTCAACGTTTAAATCACCCTTTATGTTTAAAGAACGTTTTTTCTTTGTTATGCGACGTTAGATGGACATTCAGTTCTGTCAGTTTGGAAACGTTATGAGAACGTTACATTTTAAATGTTCTCTCAACGTTTAAATCACCCTTTATGTTTAAAGAACGTTTTTCTTTGTTATGCGAGCGTTAGATGGACATTTCATTCTGTCAGTTTGGAAGCGTTATGAGAACGTTACATTTTAAATGTTCTCTCAACGTTTAAATCACCCTTTATGTTTAAAGAACGTTTTTCTTTGTTATGCGAGCGTTAGATGGACATTCAGTTCTGTCAGTTTGGAAAGCGTTATGAGAACGTTACATTTTAAATGTTCTCTCAACGTTTAAATCACCCTTTATGTTTAAAGAACGTTTTTCTTTGTTATGCGAGCGTTAGATGGACATTCAGTTCTGTCAGTTTGGAAACGTTATGAGAACGTTACATTTTAAATGTTCTCTCAACGCTTAAATCACCCTTTATGTTTAAAGAACGTTTTTCTTTGTTATGCGAACATTAGATGGACATTCAGTTCTGTCAGTTTGGAAACGTTATGAGAACGTTACATTTCAATGTTCTCTCAACGTTTAAATCACCCTTTATGTTTAAAGAACGTTTTTTCTTTGTTATGCGAACGTTAGATGGACATTCAGTTCTGTCAGTTTGGAAACGTTATGAGAACGTTACATTTTAAATGTTCTCTCAACGTTTAAATCACCCTTTATGTTTAAAGAACGTTTTTCTTTGTTATGCGAACGTTAGATGGACATTTCATTCTGTCAGTTTGGAAAGCGTTATGAGAACGTTACATTTTAAATGTTCTCTCAACGCGTTTAAATCACCCTTTATGTTTAAAGAACGTTTTTCTTTGTTATGCGAGCGTTAGATGGACATTCAGTTCTGTCAGTTTGGAAACGTTATGAGAACGTTACATTTTAAATGTTCTCTCAACGTTTAAATCACCCTTTTATGTTTAAAGAACGTTTTTTCTTTGTTATGCGAACGTTAGATGGACATTCAGTTCTGTCAGTTTGGAAACGTTATGAGAACGTTACATTTTAAATGTTCTCTCAACGTTTAAATCACCCTTTATGTTTAAAGAACGTTTTTCTTTGTTATGCGAACATTAGATGGACATTCAGTTCTGTCAGTTTGGAAACGTTATGAGAACGTTACATTTTAAATGTTCTCTCAACGTTTAAATCACTCTTTTATGTTTAAAGAACGTTTTTTCTTTGTTATGCGAACGTTAGATGGACATTCAGTTCTGTCAGTTTGGAAACGTTATGAGAACGTTACATTTCAATGTTCTCTCAATGTTTCAGTCACCTTTTATATTAAAAAAAAAGTTTTTTTCTTCGTTATGTGAATGTTTGAGTAGCTTTCCTTTTCATCACTTTGAAACCGTTATGAAAATGTTATTTCTGAATGCTTTTAAATGTTCAAAATGTCCAATCAGACAAATTTCAGAAACCTTCCCGGCTCAAATTTTTTGTTTTGTCAATATTTAATTTTTTCTTAAGAAATACAAAATGTATAGTGATGAAAGCCGAAATATTAAATGTCACCAAATCACAGATGTATATTTAGTGAGTAATGCACTATTTATATATGCATTATAGGGGGGTCAAAATGGTGATTCTCAACTGAGATTCAGAGCCAAATTACAGGAGGGCAAATATGACTTCATAAAGATGACAGCATCATTATTTAATTATGATTGGTTGGTCAATCAATAAAATCTGTTGACTTTAGCAATCTGTGTTGCATTATGTGCCAATGGTGACCATTCAAAAAATGGGAAAAAGCACTTTTCAAGTTTTTTCACCAAAGTTTGCATGCCTGTACCTCAAGAAGTATTAAAGATATCTTAATGCACTTTCAGATTTTGGATCTTAACAAACTTTTCTTTTGGCATCTTCATTTTTAAAGCCCTGTATGGTTCAGCTTCAGAGATATTGTAATCTCAATATGGCTCCAGGAGTAAATTGTACACACTTTCAGTGGCCAAAAACCAAATGTGGGTCACTTTGCACAGAGATAATACTTTATTCCTTTTAAAGAGAAACATCTGAAAAACAAATAATGTTGAAAATAGAAATGTATCTTGTTTTCCTCTATCAAAACAATTGCATTGATCATACCTGGCCTTAGTGCCATAAATACTCTTTTTCTGAAGTGTGCATGCCAGAAGTATGAAAGATAGCTCAATTATGTGATTCTAGATTCTGTTTCTTAATAAATTTGACTTATTTTGACCCCCTCTACAAAATAGCAAATATACGTAAGTGGCATTTAATAATTTGGCTTTCTAATTCATTTATGCATTTCTTTGACGAGAAAAAATATTAACAAAATCACAAAACAACTCTGTTTGAGTTGACATGGAATGACCCCAAATGATGTTATTTTGTTGTTTTTTTCTGATGTATGTGTGTTAGAGAGTGAGTATCTGGTGCATAAGTAATGCATGCACTGACCGTTATGTAACCTGTCATGACCCCTATCTAGTGTGCATGCACATCTCATGCTTCAGTAATTCTGGTATTTGTTTCTGAATTGTTTCCAGATTAAATATGCATTGCTTTTGTGTCACCATATTGCATTACAAAGAGTTTGTCAATGCATTTCTCTTTAGTTGCTGCATTAAGCACAAATTTCAGATGCTCTTTTCAGGGTTGTGTAGAGTGGCGTGAGATGCATGATAACGTGTGTGATTTCTGCAGGTATGAACGCGGCCGTGCGCGCTGTAACACGCATGGGCATTTACGTGGGCGCTAAAGTCTACCTGATTTATGAGGTAAGCAATGTTTCTCTGCATGCACTGAGTCACGGAGCGCTGCTGTCGTACTGATGCATGTGCTTCTCTAGGGTTATCAAGGCCTGGTGGATGGAGGAGATCACATCAAACTCGCCAACTGGCAGAGCGTCACCAACATCATTCAGCTGGTGAGTCTTCATCCGTTTTAATGCATGCTTGTTTTGTTTGTCACATGCATGTGTTATGCTGCCATACGTGCTTCTAGAAGTAAATCCAATGAAACACAATTCAGAAAAAAATGTCAATGTAGAATTCCATGAGGAATTGATTGGATGGAGAAAAAATGTTCGTTAACAAAATGAAGTCAGATGGTAGAAACGGAGGGCTTGAAGAAATGCTAGAGATATGGAGCATTTTAATTAAAGATTATGAAGACAAATGTATTTATTTTTATGCTCTATTTATTTATTTGTATATCAATGTTTTATTTTATATAAATGCTTTATTTATTTTTATATAAATTCTTTAGCTTTTTATATAAATGTTTTTATTTATTTTATGTAAATGTTTTATTTATTTAATTACTTTTATTTATAATATTTATTTGGAATAACATGCACAAATTGATTGAGTGCACAATGCAGGTTTCTATGGCTGTGGAAACCCAGAAAAATAAGTTTATTTTTTTTAAATGTCATGGAAATGAATAAAAGTGTTATTTTTAGTATCAATAATTTAGTGTTATTGTAGTTAATATTTTTTATTTGTATTTTATTTTTGTCTCAATTTTAGTCTTTTTTATATCTTTAATATCTGTTTTTTATTTAATTTAAGTCTAATTTATTTATTAAATATCCATTTTATTATTAGAATTTTTATATCAGTTTTAGTTCTTCAACTTAAAAAATGTTCATCAAGATCAGAGATGTTTAAAATTCTAATTTCCATGCCTGGGAATGTTATGGAAATTAATACAATTTTGGATAATAGTAGATATTTTTTTTTGTTAAATAAAAAAAAAAATTTCTAGTTACACCAAGCTCTAAAATATGTATTCACTAGAAATTGCGTTTTGTGAATGCAAATTATTATACAAATGTCCAATATCAGTATTCAAATCACAATTAAATGGAAAAGTCAATTCCAGGTAGATGTATTGAATGGGTAAACTGGCTCAAATCTGATTTCATATTGATTTTTCACAGCCTTTAATAATCTTATAATGTCAGTTTCTACTCTTTGTAAGGGATTTGTGAGTATTTATACAGGAAACTGTCTGCAGGAAACAGGATTTAGATTAAAGCAGCAGATTACAGCTGCGACCCTCAGCAGTGTTTACATCACAGACAGACTCGTGACACGGTATACACTGGAGGATTTGGCTAAAAACAGTGTGAAAAAACTACAAATTCTTGGCCGAAGCTGAACAAAATTTTTTTTCACCATTGCATAAATTAAAAATGTGCTTTTTACTGTTTTGTCTTACTTTTGAAAGAAAAAATCAATTACAAAACAACAATTAAAAAATATTTACTTAACACTTTGAGTTTAACTTCAAATTAATAAGTTAGTAAAATAATATTTTTTGGCCATTTTTGAGACCCCCTTCTTGAATCAGGCATGTATTTTTTTACTGTACAAATAAATGCGGTCTTGCTGAGCAGAAGAGACTTCTTTTAAAACATTAGAATATATTACAGATCCCAATTTAAACACTATGTGTGAATGTTATAATAAATGTATTTATAGAGCTGGTATTATTATTAATTATTATCATTAATATTGTCTTACTTTTTATTTTATTTTACAGAACAACAGTAAAATTACATTACTAACATTTATGAATGTTGATGGAGCTTTTATTTTGGCGGAACCCCGCAGGAAGATCTCAGTGCTTGTTTTTGTTGACAGCAGCAGATTCGGTGCATCACTGTGTCGTTAGTAACCCTTTGAAATAACCAGTAATTATTTAAAATTTTTTGGAAAAGTGTGTGAAAAATTGTGTTTTATGGTCAGCCACAATTGTGTGCACTGAATTAATATCTGCAGACATAAAAATTATTACATATCTCAGCCCAGCTATTTTTAACAGTTTGATCAAATTCTAGGGTTATGCATAAAAAACCCTTATACAGCACTGACAGGAATACTGAGATAAAAGACAAAAAAAAATTTTTTTGTAACATACATCATCATCATCATCAAGTGCTACGAGTATTAAAACTTTAACTTATTTGTAACATTTAAACTTTTAATTTAGTGCAATATTTTGTCATTGCAACACTGTCAATCTTCACTAACAACTGCAATTGGGTTTAAATGTAAACCTAAGTTCACTATTATCACTATTGTGACCATCAAGATGTTTACTCGCTCTATGACCACACTCAACAAAACTGAATATATGTGAATGCATATATTAATACTAGACGCCTTAAAGATAACGTGTACCAAAAATCTTTGTCATATCTTTATGTTAACATACTTTGTTATGCTTTGATGCAGCCATCATCATCTCAAGGTGCAAACTGTAAATAAACCGCTCTGGTCATGTGACAATTTGCACTAATCATGTGAAACTGCACGTATTTAATTGCGACCCTTTATTTTTTCCATATTTGTGCACTAAAACATCAGTCAGTAAGGTTTTTAGAGCTTTATTCGAGTGCTTTATTGAAGGTGGAGTGCAGTGCTTTATCTGACCCACGGATGTTGTGATTGTGGTCAGGGCGGCACCATCATCGGCAGCGCTCGCTGTAAAGCCTTCACCACGCGCGAGGGCCGTCTGTCCGCGGCGTTTCACCTGCTCCAGCGCGGCATCACTAACCTGTGTGTGTGCGGCGGAGACGGCAGCCTGACCGGAGCCAACATCTTCCGCAGCGAGTGGAGCGACCTGCTGGCTGAACTCATGCAGCAAGGTACTCTCTTACAAATAAAGGTGGTTCACAGCGATGCCATGAAGAACCATTCAGTCAAAGCTTTTAACATATGTCCAGTTTATTGTTATTCACTTTTATTTCAGTTTCAGTCTTTTGTTTTAGTAATTAATAGTGTTTTTTATTATTATAAAAGTCTATTATTTTGTCTCTTATTTCTTAAATTAATTTAGTTTCAATTTCAGTTATTTCCAGTTAGTCATTTTGTTCCTTGTGGTATTTCTTTTAAATTTTTTTGTAATTAATATTATTATTATTATTTTAATACTTCTGTTTAAATAACTGAAAAATAAGAAAAAAAAATCAGTTATTTTCAGTTTAGTAATTTTATTGTTTTGTTTTTTGGTCATTTTTATTACTATTTTTAAAAAAAATTTAAATTAATTTTTGTTTCAGTCCAGTTATTTTTTTGTCATTTTGTTGTGTTTTTTGTCATTTTTAGTAGTTATTGTTTTTGAAAAAAAAAAATCTGTTATTTCCAGTTTAGTAATTTTATTTATTTATTTATTTATTTATTTATTGACATTTTTATTACTATTTTTTTTTTTGTTATTAATTTTGGTTTCAGTTATTTATAGTTGTAATTTTAGTAATTTAGTTTTGTTTATCATTTTTATTTAGTTTTTTAAAATGTCTTTTTTGTTCATTTTTACTTCAGTTTCAGTTCTGTTTTTTGTAGTTTTAGCAATTGTTTTGTTTGTTGTAATTCATTTTTATTTCAGTTATTTTCAGTCCAACTTAAACTAAAAAAAAAAGAGAAATCTTGGCGTGGAGAATATCTGAAATAAAATAAGTGAAATGTTTCAACACCTCATTATGTTTTTTAATGGTTTTGTTTTAGATTTAGTTAATGATAACAAACTGCGTCTGTATGAGACTGAAACCAGGTCCTGCTGGTCTGCAGGTTTTCAGCAGATCTTGAGACAGAGCCGGATCTCTTTTCTGTGTCACGCTCCACTAGCTTCAGTACAGCAGCATCAATAGCGTTTCTGTTCGCTCTCCATTAGAAGCTGCCAAGAGCCTCCATCACTGAGCAACAGAGCGAACGAACAGGAGCTGATGTGGTTTGTGTGTTTCAGGCCGGATCACAGACTCGCTGGCGCAGCAGCACAAGCATCTGAACATCGTGGGTCTGGTGGGATCCATCGATAATGATTTCTGTGGAACCGACATGACGATCGGAGCCGATTCTGCTCTGCATCGGATCATGGAAGTTATTGATGCAATCACCACCACGGCACAAAGGTTAAACACACACACACACACACACACACACACACACACAGCCAAGAGACACACAGCTAACAATTAACTCTTGCCAAGAAATGAATGCAAGTTATGCAAATCATAAAAATCATAATCTGACCTTCACTGACCTCAGCAATACCAGATCTTCATCTCATGATGACTTTCACATCAATGGAAAATTTACTTTCACTTTTTTTCAAAGATGTGCAATATCCCTTACATTAAATAACTAATGATAATTATTATTATTATTATTTTTATTATTGTTACTAATAACATATTAAAATTACTTAATATTAGTAATAATAATAATAATTATTATTGTTGTTATTAATAATAATCTTATTGCTACTTGCTGCTAAATGTAAATATTAAAATTAATAATATTAATATTAAATATTTTACTGTTGGGCTAGGGCTGCACTTTGTGTTGATATCAATTTGGCTATATAATAATAATACTAACTATTATTATTATTATTATTATACATTTTTACAGTTAATAAGTAATATTATTATTTTTACTTTCACTTTTTTCTCATATTATGTGCAATATTCCTCACATTAAATAACTAACCATACTAACATTCAGTAAGATTTTTTTTCCTTATTTTGGAAACAAATTAATGCTTTTATTCATCAAGGATGGATTAAATTGATCGAAAGTAACAGTAAAAACCATATATAATGTTAGAAAAGATTTCTATTTGAAATAGATGCTGTTTTTCTGAACTTTCTATTAATCTGTGAATCCTGACAAATAAATGTATCACGGTTTCCACAAAAATATTGTGCAGCAACTGTTTTCAACATTGATAATAATCAGAAATGTTTGTTGAGCAGTAAATCAGCATATTAGAATGATTTCTGAAGATCATGTGACACTGAAGACTGCAGTAATGATGTTGAAAATACAGCTGCGCATCACAGAAATAAATTACAGTTTAGCACATATTCACATAGAAAATAGCTATTTAAAACTATAATAATATTTCACTGTTTTTACTGTAATTTTGATCAAATAACCACAGCCTTGCTGAGCAGAATTGACTCTCACTCGTGTGTTTGTGTTGTTTTCAGTCATCAGAGGACGTTTGTGCTGGAGGTGATGGGACGTCACTGCGGGTACGTCATGTTCACTGGGCTGTTTTATTCTTCAGAAGGGAGTCTGGTCTGATCCGGTCTGATCCAGTCTGGTCTGGTCTGATCCGGTCTGGTCTGATCTGATCCGGTCTGATCCAGTCTGGTCTGATCCGGTCTGGTCTGGTCTGATCTGATGTGATCTGATCCGGTCTGGACGGGTCTGATCTGGTCTGATCCGGTCTGATCCAGTCTGATCCAGTCTGGTCTGATCCGGTCTGGTCTGATCCGGTCTGGTCTGATCCGGTCTGGTCTGGTCTGATCCGGTCTGGTCTGATCCGGTCTGGTCTGATCCGGTCTGGTCTGGTCTGGTCTGATCTGATCTGATCTGATCTGATCCGGTCTGATCCAGTCTGGTCTGATCCGGTCTGGTCTGATCTGATGTGATCTGATCTGATGTGATCTGATCCGGTCTGGACGGGTCTGATCTGGTCTGATCCGGTCTGGTCTGGTTCTGCAGGTATCTGGCGGTGGTCTCCGCTCTGGCGTCTGGTGCAGACTGGCTCTTCATCCCCGAGGCTCCGCCGGAGGACGGATGGGAGGATCACATGTGCGCTCGACTCGGAGAGGTGAGACGCCACAGTTTGGCCAAAATGTTATGATTATATGTGACCCTGCAACACAGAAGCAGTCATAAGCAGCACAGCTATATTTGCAGCAATAGCCAATACATTATATGGCTCAAAATGATACATTTGTCTTTTATGCCAAAAATCATTAGAATATTAAGTAAAGATCATGTTCCATGAAGATATTTAGTAAATTTCTTACCGTAAATATATCAAAACTTCATTTTTGATTAGTAATATGCATTGCTAAGAACTTCATTTGAACAACTTTAAAGGTGATTTTCTCAATATTTAGATGTTTTTGCTCCTCAGATTCCAGATTTACAAATAGTTGTATCTCAGACAAATATTGTCCGATCATAACAAACCATACATCAATGGAAAGATTATTTATTCAGCTTATTTATTCACAAAAATGGACTCTTATGTCTGGTTTTGTGGTCTAGGGTCACATTTTAGGTTGTAGAAATCACTTGACTCTGAATGAATGTGTGTGGTTTTGCAGAGCCGCAGTAAAGGCTCTCGTCTGAACATCGTGATCATCGCAGAAGGAGCCATCGACAAACACGGCCAGCTGATCTCCTCCAACTACATCAAAGACGTGAGACTCTCAGACGGAGCGGTTTGCCAGTTCTGTGATGATTTGAGCCTGTTGTTCACGTGTGTGTGTGTGTGTGTGTGTGTGTGTGTGTGTAGCTGGTGGTTCAGCGGTTGGGTTACGACACGCGGGTCACTGTCCTGGGTCACGTTCAGAGAGGAGGAACACCGTCCGCTTTTGATCGAGTCCTGGTGAGTGCATTAAAAAAGTCATATTAATTAAATTTATTATGCAGGGCTCGACAGTGCGAGCATTTCACGCGCATTTGCAACTAAAAAGTCACCTTTATTTATACAGCGCTTTCAGCAATACAGATTGTGTCAAAGCAGCTTTACAGTATCAAATAGGAAATAGTGTGTCAGTAATGCAATATATATGTAATGTATGATGCTCTCTCAGTGTCAGTGTGTTGATGTTTGTGTGTAGAGCAGTAAGATGGGCGTGGAGGCCGTGGTGGCTCTGCTGGAGGCGACTCCGGAGACGTCGGCGTGTGTGATCGGTCTGTCCGGGAATCAGGCCATGCGTCTGCCGCTCATGGAGTGTGTGAACATGGTGAGTCACTCGCCAAACACGCATGACCTTTGACCTCTGGGGTGTATTCCAGAAAGCAGGTTGTGAGACATGCCCGGGTGTGTTTGAGGATAAGCGAGTGGATAACCTCAGCATACGCTTCCAAAATCAGAGGTTACTTTCAGGGTATGTAAGTAACCATAGCAACGTGCTCTCTGAATATATATATATATATATATATATGTACATATAATATGTTTTTTTTTTAAATATAAAAAAAATATATATATCAAAAGCATTTTTTGCAGTGTAGAGGGTCAAGTGTGTATGTGTGTTTTTTTTTGTTTTAATAAGAAAAAAATAATAATAAATTATATTTATTAATTTTTTATTTTTTTTTATTAAAAAAAAAAAAAACACACACACTTGACCCTCTACACTGCAAAAAAATGCTTTTCTTACTTAGATTTTTTTGTCTTGTTTCCAGCCAAAATATCTTAAAATTCTTAAATTAAGGAGGACTTTCTAGACAAGTAAAAATTATTGTCTTGTTTTCAGAAAAAAACATGTCAAAATTAAGTGAGTTTTTGCTTGAAACAAGCAAAATAATCTTGTTTTCTGTTTGAAATAAGATCTTTTTTTTTTACCCCATTGGCAGATTATTTAGCTTGTTCTAAGCAAAAACTCACTTAATTTTGACTTATCAAGACAATAATTTTTACTTATCTAGAAAGTCCTCCTTAATTTAAGAATTTTAAGATATTTTGGCTGGAAACAAGACAAAAAATCTAAGTAAAAAAAGCATTTTTTGCAGTGTATCAATTGCATATTTATTCTCTAACTGCTAGTTTTTCCTTAAAAACTAACACTAGCTTTCTTTTTCTATTCTATCTACTTGTTTCTTAAAAAAAGAAAAAACACTAGGTTTCTTTTTTCTATATGTGACCCTGGACCACAAAACCAGTCTTAAGTGCCAATTTTTCGAAATTAAGATTTATACATCATCTGAAAGCTGAATAAATAATCTTTCCATTGATGTATGGTTTGTTGGACAATATTTGTCTGAGATACAACTATTTGAAAATCTGGAATCTGAGGGAGCAAAAAAATCAAAATATTGAGAAAATCACCTTTAAATTTGTTCGAATGAAGTCTTTAGCAATGCATATTACTAATCAAAAATTAAGTTTTGATATATTTACGTTAAGAAATTTACTAAATATCTTCATGGAACATGATCTTTACTTAATATCCTAATGATTTTTGGCATAAAAGAAAAATGTATAATTTTGACCCATACAATGTATTGTTGGTTATTGCTACAAATATAGCTGCTGCTTATGACTGCTTTTGTGCTGCAGGGTCACATATACTATCTACTTGTTTTCTTTTAAAATAAACAAAAAAACCTTGCTACGTGTACTTGTTATAGCACTTGCACTTGGTAATGTTTAATTTATTATATATATTTATTACATTTTATATTATCTCACACATGGATTGGCATTTTCTATAATGTATTTCTATAATAAAAATACATATCTGATATGACTTAATATATAATTAGCATCAAACAAACAAAATAATTCTCAAGGATTAAAGAGTAAACGGGGAAAAAAAGCAAAATTATTGCACAACCATCAATTAAGTGGCGATATGCACGAAGCAGGAAAATGAACAAAAGAAGAAGAAAGAAACAATGTAAGTTTGTGCTTCTGTTGTGTTTTTGTAGACGAAAGAGGTTCAGAAAGCCATGAACGAGAAGAGGTTTGAAGAGGCCATTCAGCTGCGTGGAAAGTGAGTTTTGTTCATTCGTTTGCTCGTTTGTTAATGAATCTGTGAGATGGTTCACTGATTGTTGCCTCGTTGCAGGAGTTTTGAGAACAACTGGAACACGTACAAGCTTTTAGCTCATCAGAAGCCAGCTCTGTCAAAGGTAACGGAGCCTTCAGACACGATATACTTTCTTTTTGCTTGTTTTTTTAAAAAGTCAACATTAAAAATCAACAAAAAAATCACAATTGACACTATTTACTTCCATAATAAATGTCTTTGATCTTAAAGTTTAGTTTTTTTTTTTTATATTAAACTAAAACTTTATTTGTCTCTGAAAACTCATATTTGTGAATTCATATTTTATTTATATTTTTTAAAGGGTCACTCCACCCCAAAATGAAAATTGTCATTAATCACTTACTCCCATGTAATGAGAATCAAAATGATGCTGCGCTGTGTTATATTATAGATATATTATTATTATTATTATTATATTTATCTGTATGTACATTTAATTTTTATTAAACGTCATATGTGTGTGTTATATAAACTGTATTTATAAAAATGCATGTTCAACTGAAATATACAGTTTTAAAAAAAAGATTTACACGTTTTACGTTAAAGATTTAGTACAATGTAACTATTTTATGTGGATACAAATATATATATATATATATATATAATCAACTTTAGAATATTAAAGCATGTATGTAAATAAATGTGTACATATAATTTATTTGTATATATATATATATATATATATATAAATATAAATAATTTAATATTACATTTAATATTATAATTACAATTTATTTAAGTACTAAAGATTACATCTTTGTATTTATTTAAACTGTGTATTCATCTAAAATATGTTATGTATTTTTTATAAATATATCTAAATCAGTTCTTTACCGTGTTTGTGTAGAGTAATCACTCGATGGCGATCCTGAACGTCGGCGCTCCGGCTGCGGGATGAACGCCGCTGTGAGGTCCGCGGTTCGAGTGGGACTCGCTCAGGGTCACAGGGTTTACACCGTCCACGACGGCTTCGAGGGTCTGGCCAAAGACGCGGTGAGGACCGCAGACTTGTGTGTGTGTGTGTCTGTCTGTGTCTGTCTGTGTGTCTGTCTGTCTGTGTCTCTGTGTGTGTCTCTGTGTGTGTCTCTGTGTGTTAGGGATGGGTGATATGGGCTTAAAAGTATATCACGATATTTCTGGTATTTTATTGCGATAACGATATCAATGACGATAATTCAGGAATCCTGTTTCTTTAGAGAAAAGTATTATGTTTCCTATTTTTACTCAGAATAGGGTGTTGTGAGCATTACTGAGTACATGTTTTGACTGTTTAATTCACACTGGAAACTCCACATATGTTTATCTGTGTTCTTCAATCTTGGGTATTTTTTATAAGGAAATTATATGTATAATGCAATGCTAATCGACATAGCCTTTATCACTGTATATAATACTATCATTCTGTAATATGAAACCATGTCTGGTCACAAAAGAAGTTAATTCAAACACTCAACTATGTTATTAAGTTAATTTGGACAAATGCATGTAAATAAATGATATCTTTGTTGGACATCAGGTTTGTAAACAGGCTCATACACATGCAAAACTGTATCACACACATGCTACTGTAGTACATTTATTCAAAACGATTTTTTTGTGTGTGCACAGTACAGCCCTAACCAAACCAGTTCCAGACTGTAGAAGGAGCTCCTCATCAAGGTTATTATAGTGTGTGTGTGTGTGTGTGTGTGTCTGTGTGTGTGTGTGTATATATATATATATAATCAACTTTAGAATATTAAAGCATGTATGTAAATAAATGTGTACATATAATTTATTTGTATATATATATATATATATATATATATATATATATAAATAATTTAATATTACATTTAATATTATAATTACAATTTATTTAAGTACTAAAGATTACATCTTTGTATTTATTTAAACTGTGTATTCATCTAAAATATGTTATGTATTTTTATAAATATATCTAAATCAGTTCTTTACCGTGTTTGTGTAGAGTAATCACCGATGGCGATCCTGAACGCCGGCGCTCCGGCTGCGGGATGAACGCCGCTGTGAGGTCCGCGGTTCGAGTGGGACTCGCCAGGGTCACAGGGTTTACACCGTCCACGACGGCTTCGAGGGTCTGGCCAAAGACGCGTGAGGACCGCAGACTTGTGTGTGTGTGTCTGTCTGTCTGTCTGTCTGTCTGTCTGTCTGTCTGTGTCTCTGTGTGTGTCTCTGTGTGTGTCTCTGTGTGTTAGGGATGGGTGATATGGGCTTAAAAGTATATCACGATATTTCTGGTATTTTATTGCGATAACGATATCAATGACGATAATTCAGGAATCCTGTTTCTTTAGAGAAAAGTATTATGTTTCCTATTTTTACTCAGAATAGGGTGTTGTGAGCATTACTGAGTACATGTTTTGACTGTTTAATTCACACTGGAAACTCCACATATGTTTATCTGTGTTCTTCAATCTTGGGTATTTTTTTTATAAGGAAATTATATGTATAATGCAATGCTAATCGACATAGCCTTTATCACTGTATATAATACTATCATTCTGTAATATGAAACCATGTCTGGTCACAAAAAGAAGTTAATTCAAAAACTCAACTGTTATTAAGTTAATTTGGACAAAAAGCATGTCAATAAATGATATCTTTGTTGGACAACAGGTTTGTAAACAGGCTCATACACATGCAAAACTGTATCACACACATGCTACTGTAGTACATTTATTCAGAACGATTGTTTTGTGTGCACAGTACAGCCCTAACCAAACCAGTTCCAGACTGTAGAAGGAGCTCCTCATCAAGGTTATTATAGTTTTTTTTTTTTTTTTTTCGTTTTATTTTAATATCGTTTTCAAATTTGCTATGAAATTTAGTTTAGTTTTTATTTGTTTCATTAATATTTTTGTTAGTTTTTTTTTTTGTGCGCACATTTTTATTTAGTTTTAGTTTCAGTTTTAATTAAAGTATAGCAGAATCAACAGATCACTTCCAGAGTGAAGGCCAAAGAAAGACTTAGCATAATTTAACCTTAGTGAGGCAAACGTTTATAGCGACAAAATTATCCCATGCTGAGATTGATAGATGGTAAAAGTAGCCTATACAAATATAATATATAGAATTTTTCTTCTTCTGTTAATTATCATGTTGTGTATCTGTTTTTCTTCAAAACACCAACTTGCCTAATGATGGTTTGATTGCTTGTGTTATATGAGAAAATTAATAAGTTTGCCTACCTGATGTTGTAGATTAATGCGGAAAGCGGTTCGCTCGGGACTCGCAGTCTTTATGGGGTGAGCCAAGGGGTGAGAACGTAATGATTACAAAAACGATCATTTATTTTTGTTAATTATTATTTTATTTCAGTTAGTTAATCAATAACTGTTGTTAGTTTCGTTTCGCTTATCAAATATTTTGACATTTTTATTTTATTTCAGTTTATGAAATTGTTTTTCCATCAATCGCTTTTCTCTTAGTTTTATTTTTCGTTTAAAATAACCTTGCTCCTCATTTAGCGATAAACTCCTCAATTTCAAGTCTACCTTCAACAACTATATGTCAACAACTAGACTTTATCGTTATTATCGCTGGAAGACACATTTTTATCGTGGGGAGAATTTTTAACGGCATATCGCATAACGATAAGATATCGCCCATCCCTACTGTGTGTGTGTGTCTCTATGTGTGTGTGTGTGTGTGTATGTATGTATGTATATGTGTGTGTGTGTGTATATATATATATATATATATATATATATAAATAATTTAATATTACATTTAATATTATAATTACAATTTATTTAAGTACTAAAGATTACATCTTTGTATTTATTTAAACTGTGTATTCATCTAAAATATGTTATGTATTTTTATAAATATATCTAAATCAGTTCTTTACCGTGTTTGTGTAGAGTAATCACTCGATGGCGATCCTGAACGCCGGCGCTCCGGCTGCGGGATGAACGCCGCTGTGAGATCCGCGGTTCGAGTGGGACTCGCTCAGGGTCACAGGGTTTACACCGTCCACGACGGCTTCGAGGGTCTGGCCAAAGACGCGGTGAGGACCGCAGACTTGTGTGTGTGTGTCTGTCTGTCTGTCTGTCTGTCTGTCTGTCTGTCTGTGTCTCTGTGTGTGTCTGTGTGTGTCTCTGTGTGTTAGGGATGGGTGATATGGGCTTAAAAGTATATCACGATATTTCTGGTATTTTATTGCGATAACGATATCAATGACGATAATTCAGGGAATCCTGTTTCTTTAGAGAAAAGTATTATGTTTCCTATTTTTACTCAGAATAGGGTGTTGTGAGCATTACTGAGTACATGTTTTGACTGTTTAATTCACACTGGAAACTCCACATATGTTTATCTGTGTTCTTCAATCTTGGGTATTTTTTTTATAAGGAAATTATATGTATAATGCAATGCTAATCGACATAGCCTTTATCACTGTATATAATACTATCATTCTGTAATATGAAACCATGTCTGGTCACAAAAAGAAGTTAATTCAAACACTCAACCATGTTATTAACTTAATTTGGACAAATGCATGTAAATAAATGATATCTTTGTTGGACATCAGGTTTGTAAACAGGCTCATACACATGCAAAACTGTATCACACACATGCTACTGTAGTACATTTATTCAAAACGATTTTTTTTGTGTGTGCACAGTACAGCCCTAACCAAACCAGTTCCAGACTGTAGAAGGAGCTCCTCATCAAGGTTATTATAGTTTTTTTTTTTTTTCGCTTTATTTTAATATCGTTTTCAAATTTGCTATGAAATTTAGTTTAGTTTTATTTGTTTCATTAATATTTTTGTTAGGTTTTTTTTTTTTGTGCGCACATTTTTATTTAGTTTTATATAGTTAGTTTCAGTTTTAATTAAAGTATAGCAGAATCAACAAATCACTTCCAGAGTGAAGGCCAAAGAAAGACTTTGCATAATTTAACCTTAGTGAGGCAAACGTTTATAGCGACAAAATTATCCCATGCTGAGATTGATAGATGGTAAAAGTAGCCTATACAAATATAATATATAGAATTTTTCTTC